>NW_021143654.1:0-44250 GCF_004193775.1 Glycine soja
TTAGAGGCAACGGTGCTGCACAATGTCAGAACTCAAATCGGGCATATCTTGGTATGACCAAGCAAAGATGTCTTGGTAGTCTTTTAGCAGGATTATTAATTCTTCACGGATAGGTGCGGTAATGCCTGTACCTATCTTTACTTCCCCTCTTTCCACTGCCAATTCCTAAGTCTACTAGCTCTGTTTCTTCTTGATGAGGCCCCATTTCTTGGTCCTCATGGGCGACCATTCTTTCTAGTTCCGAAGGAAGTCCCACATCCTCATCCCCTTCATCTTCCGTTTGGTTCATTTCTTGCTCGAAGTTGATAGACGGGTCCCAGGTATTAGTACCTTCGGGGACTCGTCATCGAATCTGCCGTTTCAGAAAAAGAAGTAAACATGCAAATGAATGAGAATGGGTAGAGACCAGGAACAGATGAAGAAAGATCCTTGTATTATAAATTCAAAAACAAAAGACACAAAGCCTTAACAAAACAAAAACTCTAAAGCCTAGGCCCAACTATAGAGCTTTTAAAACCGTAAAGTTTACATTATGCTTGTTGCGTAAATGCCGGGGCGTTCCTCCACTCGCCAATTTCCCAGCTGGAAATCAGGAGGGCATGGTCGGACCAAATCCGAAGTACTTGGAACATCATCTTCACATATCGCGAACACTTGACCTTCGTCTCCCAGACCCGCACTTATAAAGCTTCTACTTATGTGGCAGGGCGGGCTTCCTTCACTTTCTTGTCTCCAACGCGAGCTCTGACCACTGTTCTTCCTTCCCGCGATGCTTCTTTTCATGTCCGCCTGAGTGGGCTTATAGCCTAAACCATACTTCCCACGATTTCCTTGGGTTTTTATCAGGCTAGTTATGCCGCCATTGTCTTTGCCTAAACCCATCCCGGGTTCATAACCGTTCCCCAACATAACTCGGGCCATCATTACCGCCGCATCGGATAGACAAGGTTGCCCAAAGAGGGAGTCCACGGAGGAAATGCTGACCACCTCAAAGACTGGAAAGCGGTTTCTAACGATTCTTCTGCGGCTTCCACATAAGGCATGGAGGATGGGCAGCTTACCAAGATATCTTCCTCGCCTGACACGATGACCAAGTGCCCCTCCACTACGAATTTCAGCTTTTGGTGGAGTGTAGAAGGCACAACTCCCACTGAGTGGATCCAAGGGCGCCCCAACAGGCAGCTGTAGGGGGGTTAATATCCATTATTTGGAAGGTGACTTGACAGGTGTGAGGGCCTATTTGTACTGGGAGATCGATCTCTCCCCTAACCTCTCGGCGAGTGCCGTCGAAGGCCCGAACCACCATTGAACTTGGTTTTAAATGGGAAGCATTGAATGGTAACTTGTCCAAAGTGCTCTTAGGCATCACGTTTAAACTGGAACCATTATCGATGAGTACCTTGGCCACGATATGGTCCATACACTTGACTGATACGTGTAAAGCCTTATTATGCCCTCTCCCCTCGGCGGGGATTTCTTCTTCGGCGAAGGCAAGATAGTTGTTGGCAGTGATATTGTTGACCAGCCCTCCGAAACCTTCTACCGAAATATCTTGGGCCACGTGAGCCTCGTTCAGCACTTTTACTAGCAGAGCCCGATGAGGCTCGGAGCTCATAAGTAACTCTAGCAGCGAGACCCTAGCCGGGGTTTTGTTGAGCTGTTCGATAACCTTGAATTCGCTCTGCTGAATTATCCGAAGGAACTCGCTGGCTTCCTCTAGCGACACCTCCTTTCTACCATCCCTTTTCTCTGGGGGCCCCTTTGCTGACATATCTTTATTCGAAGCGTGGGGTGCTTCGCCATCTTGTTCCTCCACCACTTTTCCTTTTCCTTTGACGTCGGCGGGTTGGACTGGTAGGTCCGGAGGTGCGAACACACGACCACTACGGGTCACACCGCTCAGCCCCGTGATATTTGTTACTCTAGCTGACAGCGAGCTGACGTCAGTGACTTCTTCTTCCTTCTTCCCTGGAGGTGTATATCTCCACGGGACCGCGTGACTATTTTGGTACGGGAAAGGAACAGGTTTGGCCATTAAGGGGTGCCCGGGCTTTTGCGAGGCTGCACTTTTAGTGAAGTATATCACCAAGGCTTGGGCTTCGCAACACCGCTCCCCTCCGTAGATTGCATGCATATATGCTGCTCTTCTTTTCCTTTAATGCCGACTTCTAGTCGACCTTGGTCTATCATCCGCTGTAACAATTCCTCTACTTCCAAACACGTCTCCATGTCATGCATCTCGCCGGAATGTAGCAGACAGGAATCCTCCTTACACCCACTATGGGGAATTACACCTCCCTTTTGTAGGGCCTCAAAGATAAACCTCCTAGGGGTTGCCACATCTCTTAAAGGTTTGGACCTGTGGGGCCTATCGGATTCAACTGCATTAACTGCTCCCCCTCCATGATTGGCGAGCGGGTTGGTCCTCACATTGGGCCGATCCTCTTGGAAAGTCAGCCATCCGGCATCCATTAGATGTTGGACCTTGTATTTAAGGGCCAAGCATTTTTCGACGGAATGCCCCGGGGCACCCCCATGGTACTTGCAAGTTGCATTAGGGTCATACCACTTCGGGAAAGGGGGTTCGAGGACCCTTCCGGGAGTTACCACGGCCAAATGATTGGCGATGAGGGATGGTAGAAGATCTTCGTACGTCATCGGGAGCGGGGTGAATTCCGGCAATGGCCTTGGAGGGAAGTTCCTTGTCGTGTTGGAATTACCGGCCGGTCGAGCCGTGTTCGGAGTTGGAACTTGGGGAGCTTCCCTCTGGGTGGGTGCCTTAGGCTGCACGGGTGTTGAACTAGAGGCGTTCCCAGCATGAGCCGAGAAGCTTGGGTGATGTTGCGCGTACTGATGGGTACCATGAGGTGTTTGCTGGGGTTTGACCCATGCGGGTATTGAAGAGACGGCATGGGCATCTCCTTCCTTCCTTTTTGCCCCTGTTGCCCCGATTCTTTTGGCGTTCACGTTTGTGGAGGAAACGTAATCAAACTTTCCTCTCTTCAATCCAACCTCGATTCTTTCCCCGGCAAACACCAGATTCGCAAAGCTGGACGGCATGTAACCCACTAGCTTCTCATAGTAGAACACTGGCAGAGTGTCTACCATCATGGTGATCATCTCTCTCTCAACCATGGGAGGAGCTACTTGTGCCGCCAAATCCCTCCATCGCTGCGCATATTCTTTAAAGGTTTCACCCTCTTTCTTAAACATATTCTGCAGTTGAGTACGGTCAGGAGCCATATCAGAATTGTACTGATACTGCCTTAGGAAGGCGGTAATCAGATCCTTCCAAGTACGGATACGGGAAGCTTCCAAATTAGTGTACCACACTACCGCAGCTCCGGCCAAGCTATCCTGAAAGAAGTGTATCAACAGCTTTTCATCTTTAGAATGAGCGCCCATCTTACTTTGAATTTTGGGGTAATAACAACATCGGGTACTAAGCAAAGATCCATCATGTCTGCAAACGGATAGTCCCCAAATCCTTCCACAGCCCTCAATCTTTCCTCAAGGAGATCGAGCTTCCTCCTTTCTTCAATTGCCGGGGGCGGCCCTTCCATAGACAAAACTATTGGCGATGCTGCGATGTTGGGTTGGGGCAACGTGCCTGGTGCCGGCCCTTCGGGGATCGGGGGATAAAACTCGACATCCCTCCGAGCATAATCTTGAGTGTCTTTATGGACTTCGTCGGGCTGCTGAGGAGGCTCTTTTTCATGGACGGGAGAAGCAATGTGGCCCGCATCTTCTTGCAAGATGGGTGGTGAATAGTTGGGCGGCAATCCATAAGGGTAAGCCGCTCGGTTGTATCCCAGGTGAGGGCTGCCATCGTGCCCCAGTGTGTCCCTTCCCCGTCCTACTATGTTTGAGGGAGGATGGTGCGTAGTTGCCAAGAGAGTCGGGTCTGCTTTGGCAGCCGAACTGACAGCGGCGGCAGTGGCCGCGTTCTTCTCCATGAGCTGTTTCATACCTAACATGGCCTCCATCATGGAGGCCATTTGTTCTTTCAGAGCCGACATGTCGGCTTTCATCTGTTCCTGCGTCTCCTCTTGATCACCCATCGTTCTAGATTTGGATCTGGTGCGATAGGGATCCCTTGCGGCGCGTTTAGTTATGGTGTTTTTCCCTAAAAAACCAAACGTGAGGAGTGGGTAAAGAAAGAAAATGCATGCTAGAGATGAGATGTAGGAGTGATTTGATTTGCACAAGCTTTTTGGAGTAGAAACATGGGACCAACTCATTTTATTTCAAAAAGGAAGTCATATCTAGTCAAGGTCTGAGAGACCATACAAGTTTCCTAACGATTTCTAATTATGTGGGCCATTAAGTCTATCATATGCTGACAATAGCCGAGAAGCCCATGAATCTCTTCGGGGGCGGAGTAGGTGTCTGCCATCGCCTTGGCCTTGGCTAACAATCGGGGAAGTTCTTGACTCCCGTTCAAGGTAAGGGCAAACCGATCCATCCACATGGTTGCCTCTTGGTGTAAAGAGTCGATCACCCTTCCTCTAGCCTCTTTTTCCGCGTATACTTGGGCATACTCATCCGCGATTCTATGCTCGTGGGCCGTGGCTAGACCTAACTCTTCTTGGTACTTGGCGATGATAGCTAGCATGTTGGTCTCCGTCTCGCATAAACGCTGAGACAAGCTTCTTTTGGACCTTGAACAGGCAACTAACTCCTTTTTCAAAACCATGCTATGTGCTCGCGACTGGTCCCTTTCCTCCCTTCGCAACTTGAGTTCATTATTGCTACCCCATAGGGCTCCGCGAAATTTGTTCCGGCCATACTCCTCCTTGCGAGCCCTCTTGGTCTCTCGTTCAAGGGCTCTTGCGGTAATTGCATTCTCTTCCCGTAACCCGGCACACTCCTTCCGAACGTGTGTAGCAGCCAACTTGAACTTCTCCTTGGCGAGTTTTGCCTCTCCTAACTCGCTTTTGAGAGCTTGGACTTCCTCGTCCTCTTCCGGTGCTTCAAAAATTCTCTTCGCTGACGACTTTTAACTTGGCGAGCCAATCTAAACCTCGTATGCGAACTTTCAGCCATTCGTGGTACCCACCAATGATGCCATTACGAATGCCTCTAAGCTCTTGATCTTTCCTTAACGGGGTTTCCCATGCCTTATGGATTCTTTGTATAGTCTTGGAATTTTGTGCGCCGAGATCCCTCACAAGGAAAGGAGACATGCTTTCTTCCGTCGGTGCTCCCCTCATGGGGTACCCTAGTTGTCTTATAGCGAGCGTGGGATTGTAATTAATACAACCCCTCGTTCCTACCAGCGGAATGTTTGGGTATCTTCCACATGAGAAAAGGACTCCTTCTTTTCCTTCCTTCCATCGGGGGAACCAACTGATTGTTCTACTTCCTATCCCGGCCAAGAGCTGGTCCCAATCCATTCTCCTCTTTTCAGTACACGAGCGATGGCTCAGGAGCGGACATGGATGTCTTGTGTCTTGTTGGAACAAGTGTGAAACCAACCAAACACAGAGGGCGGGTAAGCAACAGATGATCCGTGCGCTACTCTTCTCGCACCTTCGGTCAAATGTGTCAAATAGATCTGCCAAGACAGCTACCACCGGACTTTCCTTGCTATGGTGGTAGGCAAGGAAAGCGTCGATTGCTGCTAGGCCTACCAAACCATCCACGTTTGGAAAGAGAACGACCCCAAAAATTAGCAAAGCCAACACATCCATAAACGGGACCCATTCTCCTTGATTGGCCATACCCCTCGCTTTGTCTTCTAGGTACTTCTGTGGTAGGCCCGCTATGCCGTTCCGAGTCTGTTTTATGCGGTCCAAACCTCTTGCGGAATCCTTGACCACAGTTGCAATTCTGCTCAAGGAGGGGAGACATCCGGAGGAAAGATATGGTTTTCTTCCCCCGAGAGGACATCCTAGAATTTCTTCAAATTCTTCAATGGTTGGTACTAATTGGAAGTCTCCGAATGTGAAGCATCTCAAAGGCTGGTCGTAGTATTGGGTGAGTGATGCAATGGCTTCTATGGACACTTCTGCTATGGTCAACTCTAAGATCTTTCCGTAAGTCTTGCGGAAGGCTTGCATTTGGAGGGGTTCCATCAACCGCCCTAATTCCTTGATGCTGGTGGTATCTGGGCTTTTGACCTTGACTTGGTAGAACCTCTTGCCGGTTTGATTTGTTCCCATGCTTACTAAAGTGAGACAAAAGCTGGTGCAAATCAAAACTCCGATATCTCATGGGTGGGACGGATGAATGCATGAAGAAATGCATATGACACAGATGCAATTTACGAATACGGGGGTCCGGGGAATTTGTCCCCTTCTTAGATACGACGTCTAGGGGTAGCGAAATGCCCCAACGCACGTTTTTAAGAAGGCGACACGGACCCTCCGTTGGTTGGTTTACAGCAGGGATCAAGACAGAACCCATATGCAATGCCTATGCAAAAGACACAATGCGGGAATGTGCACAGTATGACAATATTTACCGAACATAAGCAAAAGGGTATATGATACTCATGCATGGCAGTGTGAAAAATGGCACGCAGCGTGTTTGCTTCGTGCCCCTATTTAAGGGACCTATAAGGGAGAGAACTAACAAGGTTTTTAGCAATAATCCCCAAGGTAGTTATATCTCTCTTGATGGTTTCTAGAGGTATCATCCCTTTTGAAGAACATATTGTAGCAGTAGGGACTACTAGCAACAATAGGTTTTCAAAGAGAAAAGCTCTAGATGAGGGTTCACTGTAATCAAGCAAGTCGGAGACCTAGCATGATCACAGATTCACCTCCACTCCTTATGCTCCCATGAACCCGGGTATAGGGCCCTTTTTCACTCACAGTGTGTGCAAATAGTGTTGGTGTTTGTGTGCATCAAATGAATAAATATTTACCTCATGCATACATTCTAAAACACACTAAAAGCAACAGATAGTTTATATACACAAGAACATAAGACAAATAAAGGGAAACCAACAAAGGAGAAAGTCATGATAAAACATTGCACAAGATTAAATGGCCTAACTCTCTAAAAATGGTCCCCAGTGGAGTCGCCAACTGTCGCAACCTACCCTTCGGTGGGAGGGCGACGCGAGACTCGCGGGATGCGTGTTCCACGAAAGGAATACGCGCGGAGTCGCCACCAACGTTTATTTGAGGAAAACGTCGGAAAAACCAGAAAAGACGCGATCTACGAACTTTTAAGTGAAAGGTTCGGGAGTTGTATTTACGCACGGGGAAGGTATTAGCACCCTACACGTCCGTCCCAAGGGACGGCAGCCTTTAATCGAATGTGCAAACATGACTTTGATTTTTATGTTCCCTTTTATGTTCTTATATCCTTTATACCCCTTTTATATTTTTCCTTTTTTGTGGTCGACAAGGGTGTTTCCCTTTGCTCCTACGTATTCCTCAATTTGGGATGAGAAAATCAGACCTACGTAGTTCTTTCGGAACAAAGTGTTTTGTTAAGTTGTTTTTGTCTTTTTTGCAAAATATGTTTTTATTGAACAAAAGGTCATTTAAGGTGTTGAACCATTAAACGGTCTTTTGATTTTGAAAGGGGAGAAACGTTAAGGCGTTGGACCATTAACGATCTCTTGTTTTTGAAAGGAGAGAAACGTTAAGGCATTTGGACCATTAACGATCTCTTGTTTTTTTGAAAGAAGAGAAACGTTAAGGCATTGGACCATTAACGATCTCTTGGGGTGGTCGACAAAAGCGGGGCTTTTTCTCCTACGTATCCTTAATGAGGAACTCAGACCTACGTAGTTCTTTCTTATCAAGTGATTCTTTACTTAAGTGGTGATCATTTTAAGGCGTTGGACCTTAAAAATGATCCATTTTACTTAGTGAGAAATTGAAATGACAAACTTCAAAAGCCTATTTTTATGGACGAGCTTGACTAGGCGAATTGATTTTAGCCTTTAGTTTCACTTTAGTTATTAATCAATTCGGTTAAGAATGAGAAATCCCAAAGAGAAAACGTCCGATTGATTTTCCGCTTTATTTTACTAAAAGATGTCTTTTTGATTATTATATTATTTTTTACCTCTTTTTGATTTCCAACGTGGTTACGGCACGACCGAACGGACGGAATTTATTTTAACCAAAGTTAATGGATAATACAATTCAAACGTTCGGTGGAAATTTATTTTATTTTTAAGTTAAGCGAGAAATGACTTAAGTAAAATGGCTTAAGCACGTCAACAGGGGGTATAAAAAGTAAACAAAACGAGAATAAAAATGCACGAAACACAATGTGGACCACTACGGGTACATAGAATGAATCGAAAAGCTTGGTTCGAGGTACTTACCCGTTGAAGCTCGAAGAACGATGAAGAACGAATGAAGAACGTCGAAGAACGGTTGAAAGCTTTGCGAGATTCCTCACGGAAAACGTTACGGAAACGTTTCGGAAGCGCCTCGGCTTAGATTTTCTTCACGGAAACAATTTTTCCAAGCAAATTCGAAAGAGGGAGAAGTGCCTAAGGGGCTGGACCCCTTCCTTCTTGCCTTCCTCCCCTATTTATAGCAAAATAGGGGAGGTGGTTGCCGCCCAGCTCGCCCAGGCGAGCTCAGCTCGCCCAGGCGAGCAGGGTTGCTTCCTCCAGAAGCAACCGCCTTCTGGAGGAATCTTCTGGAGGGCCCAAATGGGCCTGGGTGCTATTTGCACCCCCATTTTTACTAAGTACACCCCCCTCTGCTATTTTTTGGTGATTCTTTTTTTCGTAAAGTTACGGAAACTTACGAATTTCGTAACAATACTTGTTTTCTTTCCGTAATGTTACGGAACCTTGCGGATTACATAATCATCCCCTTTTTGACTTACGGAATGTTACGGAACCTCACTTAATTATGCAACGATGCTTCCATTTGATTTCCGGTGTGTCACGGAAACTTACGGATTGTGCATCAATATTTTTTTGGTTTTTCGGCATGTCCTGGAATTTCACAAATTGCCTAATGATGGGTGCCAAGCACCTCACGAGGACCAAAGAATGGTCGCACGTCATCGAGCAAAGGTCCCCGGACGAAATTAGGGTATGACAACAGGGATAACCCTTCCCTTGTGTTCAGGAATCCTCTACAACAAGAGACCCACGGTCTCTTAATCCCTTTTCAGAAATAAGAAGAAGAGAAGAAGAGGTCTCTCGTAAAAGAGGTAGATTGTAAAATGAAGATCAATCAAAAATTCCTTATTGAATAAGCAAGTGGTTGACCAAGGAATCTTTTTGAGAGGATAAGACATTTCAGTTCAGAAAAACTCTTGATCTTTCGAGAGGATAAAACTGTTTGGGCAATGAAAACTCTCTTTAAAACATTTGAATGACCATTCATAAAACATTTGAATAGATATGTCTCTTGGAAATTATTTTCTGAAAATCCCCTCTGGTAATCAATTACAAGACTTATGTAATCGATTACAGGTTTTAAAAATTTGAATTAAAACATTTTCAAACTGCTAGTAATCGATTACCAGAGAGCAAATCTCAATTTGAAAGGATAGAATTCCTTGGTCAAACCTTTTGCTTCTTCAATTTGGAAACTTCTTCCTAAGATTCTAGAGATCAACTTGATCATATATCTTGATTTTCTTGGATTCTTGTCTTGAATAAAACTTGGAAGCACTTGATCCTTTGGCATCATCAAAACATCAAAACATCTTGCTTCTACATAGGAGTCATTTGACTTAATCCATCAACTAAAAAAAATCCTTCAACTATTTCTCGTCCTTGGAAAATTCTTTTTGCAAGAATCAACTGCTTCTTTCATTCTTCCTCACTACGAGGTCGTGAAAACAAGACAACACTTGGTACCTCTAAGCCCTACACTGGGGCAACGAAAGGCACCATGCAAAAACCTCAAGCGAACCTAGGGGCAGATTAGAAGTTCTCACCCAATAGGTTCCCTCCTACAAGGTCATGACGAAAGGCAACGATTGGTACCTCAAAGCCTTACACTGGGGCAATGAGGGGCACCGTGCATGAGCCTCAAGTGAACATAGGGGCCGATCAAAAGTTCACACCCGTCGATGTTTTTAAACAAGAAAAAAAAAGGGAGACAAGCCCTGGAATTTCAATAGATTGATTAATTATCAAACGACTCCATTCCCGTCACTCCAAAACGGTCAAGTGACTAAATCAAACAGAACATACACTCTGAGGGAGTTCCCAGAGAGATTTGCAAAAAGATAGGATAAGGTCGCATGAATTATCACCTCTTTCAAAAGGACAGTCAATCTATGTTTTCCAAAAAAAATCAAATCAAAATCAAAATCACAAAATAGGGAAAGAATGTCATGAACATTGTACAACTTTCCATTACATTGCATTGTTTCATATGAAGTCCGCATTTACCAAATTTCACGACAAAGGTTGCATGCATCTGCATCCCTAAAAATCATGTTAACTGCATAGATTTCCTACATCTAATGTCCAAATCTTGTGGATTTGGGATGACCGGCCCTCTCGATGAGTCGATCTCTTGCTTTCTCATAAGGGTGGACCCTTGGGTACTTGTACCTATCACTTTTAGAGGACTACACGTCCTCGCCAACAGAGGGCTGCACGCCCTCACCTTCAGAGGACTACATGTCCTCGCCTTCAGAGGGCTACACGCCCTCACCTTGGGTACTAGTTACCCTCACCGTTGAGAGGACTACACGTCCTCGCCTTGAGAGGACTACACGTCCTCACCATCAGAGGGCTGCACGCCCTCACCTCCAGAGGACTACATGTCCTTGCCTTGAGAGGGCTGCACGCCCTCACCTTGGGTACTAGTTACCCTCACCGTTGAGAGGACTACACGTCCTCGCCTTGAGAGGACTACGCGTCCTCACCATCAGAGGGCTGCACGCCCTCACCTCCAGAGGACTACATGTCCTTGCCTTGAGAGGGCTGCACGCCCTCACCTTGGGTACTAGTTACCCTCACCGTCAGAGGACTACACGTCCTCGCCTTGAGAGGACTACACGTCCTCACCATCAGAGGGCTGCACGCCCTTACCTCCAGAGGACTACATGTCCTCGCCTTGAGAGGGCTACACGCCCTCACCTTGGGTACTAGTTACCCTCACCGTCAGAGGACTACACGTCCTCGCCTTGAGAGGACTACACGTCCTCACCACCAGAGGGCTGCACGCCCTCACCTCCAGAGGACTATAAGTCCTCGCCTTGAGAGGGCTACACGCCCTCACCTTGGGTACTAGTTACCCTCACCGTTGAGAGGACTACACGTCCTCGCCTTGAGAGGACTACACGTCCTCACCATCAGAGGGCTGCACGCCCTTACCTCCAGAGGACTACATGTCCTCGCCTTGAGAGGGCTACACGCCCTCACCTTGGGTACTAGTTACCCTCACCGTCAGAGGACTACACGTCCTCGCCTTGAGAGGACTACACGTCCTCACCACCAGAGGGCTGCACGCCCTCACCTCCAGAGGACTATAAGTCCTCGCCTTGAGAGGGCTACACGCCCTCACCTTGGGTACTAGTTACCTTCACCTTCAGAGGACTACACGTCCTCGCCTTCAAAGGGTCATGTACCTTCAACTTCAGAGGACTACACGTCCTCGCCGTCAAAGGGTCATGTGCCTTCACCTTTGTAGGGCTACACGCCCTCACCTTTAGAGGACTACACGTCCT
The DNA here is from genome assembly GCF_004193775.1 of Glycine soja. Classification (NCBI taxonomy): domain Eukaryota; kingdom Viridiplantae; phylum Streptophyta; class Magnoliopsida; order Fabales; family Fabaceae; genus Glycine; species Glycine soja. The sequence continues at coordinate 11,623 of NW_021143654.1, forward strand.
CACCTTTAGAGGACTACACGTCCTCGCCATCAGAGGACTACATGTTCCCCATTTTCAAAGGGGGGCATGCCCTCACCTTTAGAGGATTGCACGTCCTTGCCATCATAGGACTACACTCCCTCGCCTTCGAAAGGCGACACGTCCTGAACTTCAGAGGGCTACACGCCCTCGCCTTTAGAGGACTACGCGTCCTCACTTTCAGTGGGCTCCATATCCACACCTTAAGATAATTTAAGGTCCTCTGTCCTTAAATGCTTAACCGAGACTTGCACTCCCGGTTAAGGGACCAGTAGTTTCCTTTTAACGGTTCCTGGGCCACCCCCTGATATTGGAGGAGGGTCAACTGTGCGAGCACAACCAGAGAGGGAGGCTATCACACAGCTACTATGCATACTGGGGCAAGATTTCACCCGTGCCGCTGCAAAGAGAAGACTGCGGACCATGCGCACCAACATGACCACTCTTACACAGATATAGATGACATTGCTACTTAGCAACATTCTGCCCAGCGACCGCAATGCCAATCTCCCCCTACGGAAGTATCAGTTGGTCTGTGCCGTCCCGACATGGGTAAGTATGCATATGGTTCAACTGATTTCTGATACCATTTATTTGTTTGCAGGGATCGCACCCACAAAGACACCCAGTGAACCTGAAGAAGTCCAACAGGGCCCTGGGGTTTCCAGCTCTGGTTACGGGCCTCTATCAATCCTACGGGGTGCCCGTACCCCCCCGGCAAGGTCACGTCATCATAGGTAAGTATGCACATCGCTCAACTGATTTCTGATTTCATCTATTGTTTGCAGGGATCGCGACTGCAAGACACCTAGTGGACCCAAAGAAGTCCAACAGGGTCTTGGAATTGTCAAGCTCTAATTACGGGTCTCTGTCAGTTCTACGGAGTACCTGTCACCTCCAGCAAGGGCATCAGGCCCCCTACTAATCGAGCTTTCATCAAGAAGTACTGCGCCCCAGACAGGCGCAGGGCGAAACACCACAGCAGCATTGGGATGGTCGGCAGCGGGAAACAGACGCACCGCCATCACCTCTAGAGTTCACCTCTGCTCATCCACAAAAAGGTTTGAGTATTGCCTACACAACATGGCCGACCAATAGGCGACCAAGTCCAAAGCCAAATGTAAGAAAAGTACTAGGTCAGTGACCGACAAGTCATAAGGCGTCCAGCTAAAGACGTTAAAGAAGCGCTACTAGGAGGCAACCTAGTACCTTTTGAATCTATGCTTGTTATTTGATCACTTTTTATAGTAGGATGCACCTAGTTGCTCATGATCCTGGGGATTTAAATAAAACAAGCGCAAGCTTGGAAGGTAGTCATACCTCACAAAATATATATATGTATGTTTAGGTAGTGAAAATACCTTAGATATGCATGTATGTAAACAAAAAAAACACTTTACAAAATATATATGTATGTTTAGGTAGAAAGATACCTTAGATATGCATGTATGTAAACAAAAAAATACTTCACAAAATATATATATGTATGTTTAGGTAGAGAGATACCTTAGATGTGCGTGTATGTAAACAAAAAAATACCTCACAAAACATATATATGTATGTTTAGGTAGCAAGATACCTTGGATATGCGTGTATATAGCAAAAATACCTCACAAAAATATACACATGTTTAGGTAGCAAAATACCTCATGAAAAAAAAAACAAAAAAACAAACAAGAAAAAGAAATAAACAAATGATAAAAAAGGAAAAGAAAAATAAGTTGTCAAGCTGAAAAACCAACATGCTTTTGAAAAGAGATGACTTCCAACTTTTCTTTGGAAAAATTCACTGATCATAACTAGTTTTTGAAAAAATGTGTATACACCTGAAGGGTGAATGCTGTGAAGATTTTCCCAGACGCCCAAAATGGACTCGGATGAATGCACAAATTGATAAAAGAACATATTTTGGAAACGTTGGGTTGACTAAAATAGAGGAAATGAATCCTGAGCCCTAGCATCACATGACCATAAAAATTTGACATTTGAGTGTCCGCATAGGTGCATGCATAACCAGTTTTGCATAAAATTTCCAAATCATCATTTTTGCATTTGTGTCATGGAAATAATGTGGGGCATCCCTTTTTATCCTTGAACCAAACCAAGCCCTGACATGTATCATGTCTAGCCATTCTACGAGCTTTGAGCCAAAATCCCGACTCACCATAAACCTTGACCCAGGGTGAGAATGTCAATCCTTACCCTCGGAAGCAAAAAAGAATAGAAGGGAAATTTCCAATCAAAGAAAAAGAGAAGGAAAATTTCCAATGAAAGCGAAAAAAAAAAGAAGAAGAAGAAGAAGAGAAAAGAAGGAAAATTCCCCAATCAAAGAGTGGGAGAAAGCAAAAAGAAAAGAAAGGAAATTCCAAATCAAAGAATGGGAGAAAGTAAAAAAGGAAGAAGAAGAAGGAAAGAAAGCTCCTGATCAGGGATCGAAGGAAAAACAGAAGAAATGTGTAGAGAGGTCTTTGGACCGGACAATATCTGAACAATACAGAATTGTCACCAAATGAACAAAAAAAGGAAAGGAAACCACGACCTAAAATGGTCTTCTCCCTTTGATTACCAACCAAAATCCCGTGCGCTAGCGACTTTTTTTTCTCGCCCCGCACTAAATAAAAAAAACAGAAAAAGAAAAAGCCAGAAAAATCAAAAGCCAAAAACACACAAAAGCCGAAAAAAAAACCCACCAAAAGAACCCATTCCCAAGGGAAGTCCTATTGATCCATGATCACGCATGTAATTTTTGATTTGATAGGAAATAATTTGCAAAGTCAAGTCATGACATATCTATGGTTCGGAATTAGGATGAAACACTTACCTGTGCGAGATTGATACACTTTGAGTGGATTTCTTCTATTTTTGTCGAACCCAGTGTTTCCTCTAAATGGTCATTTAGAAACGAAATGCTAACATCCAAAATCTCATTTATGGTTATGGGGGATCCCATCAGCAGACTCTCCTTCCCTGGTAGACGCATTGTTTGTCACTCAAAAAAGCATATGCTGCTCTAAACAGTTGGAATATTTGTCTCTTTGCTAAAGCTTGTTTGCATTTTAGTGGAGAAAACACCGAGACTTTTTCAAGTCTCACAAGTTATCCAGAACTACGTAGGTCTGAGTTCCTCATTGGAGGATACGTAGGAGCAAAAGCCTCGCTTTTGTCGACCGCGCCGCTTTCTGTTACCATGACCCAAGAGCTGGTAGCCCGCGGAGACACCTTACGGTTATCCGCACCTCGTCATTTAGTGACCCCAAGTGTGATTGATGAGCAGAGGCCAATGTGGTCATCTGCGCCTTTTCCGGAGATGTCAGCATTTTCCGATGGAGACTTTTCAAGTCTCACAAGTTATCCAGAACTACGTAGGTCTGAGTTCCTCATTGGAGGATACGTAAGAGCAAGAGCCTTGCTTTTGTCGGCCGCCCCATAATCTTTGTCATACTGACCCTGAGGTCATGTGACGTGCACCCTTGTATCATCCAGAGGCGGCGGGCCCGATGATACGCGGAGATACCTTACGGTTATCCGCACCCTTTTGTCATCCAGAGGCGGCGGGCCCGATGACAAGCAGAGACCAAGTTTGGTCATTCTGCACCCTTGTATCATCCAGAGGCGGCGGGCCCGATGATACGCGGAGATACCTTACAGTTATCCGCACCCTTTTGTCATCCAGAGGCGGCGGGCCCGATGACAAGCAGAGACCAAGTTTGGTCATTCTGCACCCTTGTATCATCCAGAGGCGGCGGGCCCGATGATACGCGAAGATACCTTACGGTTATCCGCACCCTTTTGTCATCCAGAGGCGGCGGGCCCGATGACAAGCAGAGACCAAGTTTGGTCATTCTGCACCCTTGTATCATCCAGAGGCGGCGGGCCCGATGATACGCGGAGATACCTTACGGTTATCCGCACCCTTTTGTCATCCAGAGGCGGCGGGCCCGATGACAAGCAGAGACCAAGTTTGGTCATTCTGCACCCTTGTATCATTCAGAGGCGGCGGGCCCGATGATACGCGGAGATACCTTACGGTTATCCGCACCCTTTTGTCATCCAGAGGCGGCGGGCCCGATGACAAGCAGAGACCAAGTTTGGTCATTCTGCACCCTTGTGTCATCCAGAGGCGGCGGGCCCGATGACAAGCAGAGACCAAGTTTGGTCATTCTGCACCCTTTTATCATCCAGAGGCGGCGGGCCCGATGATACGCGGAGATACCTTACGGTTATCCGCACCCTTTTGTCATCCAGAGGCGGCGGGCCCGATGACAAGCAGAGACCAAATTTGGTCATTCTGCACCCTTGTATCATCCAGAGGCGGCGGGCCCGATGATACGCGGAAATACCCGAGTGGTCATCCGTATAAACATTCTTTTGCTATCTGTAAGACAGAACGCTTGATAGCATGCAGAGGCTGACATAGTCTTCTGCACCTTTTGTTCCTCCGGGAACAACAAGTCATTTACATGTGGAAATTTCATGGTCACCCGCGACTCTCGTCAACCGAGAGGAGCGAAATTAGTGTCATACACTAATCTTCGTCCGGGGACCTTTGCTTGATGACATGCGACCTTTCTTTGGTCCTTGTGAGGTGCTTGGCACCCATCATTAGGCAATTTGTGAAATTCCGGGAACGACAAGTCATGGTCACCCGCGGCTCTCGTCAACCGAGAGGAGCGAAATTAGTGTCATACACTAATTTTCGTCCGGGGACCTTTGCTTGATGACATGCGACCTTTCTTTGGTCCTTGTGAGGTGCTTGGCACCCATCATTAGGCAATTTGTGGAAATCCGGGAACAACAAGTCATTTTGCATGTGGAGATTTTATGGTCACCCGCGACTCTCGTCGAATCGAGAGGGACGAAATTAGTGTCTTATCTTTACTTTCCTTTTATCTCCAATAAAAGACAAGTAAAGAGGGGCAACTGTCATACCCTAATTTCGTCCGGGGACTTTTGCTTGATGACATGCGACCTTTCTTTGGTCCTTGTGAGGTGCTTGGTACCCATCATTAGGCAATTTGTGAAATTCCAGGACATGCCGAAAAACCAAAAAAATATTGATGCACAATCCGTAAGTTTCCGTGACACGCCGGAAATCAAATGGAAGCATCGTTGCATAATTAAGTGAGGTTCCGTAACATTCCGTAAGTCAAAAAGGGGATGATTATGTAATCCGCAAGGTTCCGTAACATTACGGAAAGAAAACAAGTATCGTTACGAAATTCGTAAGTTTCCGTAACTTTACGAAAAAAGAATCACCAAAAAAAGCAGAGGGGGTGTACTTAGTAAAAATGGGGGTGCAAATAGCACCCAGGCCCACTTGGGCCCTCCAGAATATTCCTCCAGAAGGCTGTTGCTTCTGGAGGAAGCAACCTGGCTCGCCTAGGCGAGCTGGGCGGCAACCACCTCCCCTATTTTGCTATAAATAGGGGAGGAAGTGAAGAAGGAAGGGGTTCAGCCCCTTAGGCACTTCTCTCTCTTTCGAATTTGCTTGGAAAAATTGTTTCCGTGAAGAAAATCTAAGCCGAGGCGCTTCCGAAACGTTTCCGTAACGTTTTCCGTGAGGAATCTCGCAAAGGTTTCAACCGTTCTTCGACGTTCTTCATTCGTTCTTCATCGTTCTTCGATCTTCAACGGGTAAGTACCTCGAACCAAGCTTTTCGATTCATTCTATGTACCCGTAGTGGTCCACATTGTGTTTCGTGCATTTTTATTCTCATTTTGTTTACTTTTTATACCCCCTCTTGACGTGCTTAAGCCATTTTACTTAAGTCATTTCTCGCTTAACTTAAAAATAAAATAAATTTTCACCGAACGTTTGAATTGTATTATCCGTTAACTTCGGTTAAAATAAATTCCGACCGTTCGGTCGTGCCGTAACCACGTTGGAAATCAAAAAGAGGTAAAAAATAATATAATAATAAAAAAAACATCTTTTAGCAAAATAAAGCGGAAAATCAATCGGACGTTTTCTCTTTGGGATTTCTCATTCTTAATCGAATTGATTAAAAACTAAAGTGAAACTAAGGCTAAAATCAACTCGCCTAGTCAAGCTCGTCTATAAAAAATAGGCTTTTGAAGTTTGTCATTTCAATTTCTCACTAAGTAAAATGGATCGTTTTTAAGGTCCAAACGCCTTAAAAAGATCACCACTTAAGTAAAAAAGAATCATTTGATAAGAAAGAACTACGTAGGTCTGAGTTCCTCATTGAGGATACGTAGGAGCAAAAGCCCCGCTTTTGTCGACCACCCCAAGAGATCGTTAATGGTCCAATGCCTTAACGTTTCTCTCCTTTCAAAAACAAGAGATCGTTAATGGTCCAACGCCTTAACGTTTCTCTCCTTTCAAAATCAAAAGATCATTTAATGGTCCAAACACCTCAAATGACCTTTTTGTTCAAATCAAAATATATCTTGCAAAAAGATAAAAAACAACTTAACCAAACACTTTGTTCCGAAAGAACTACGTAGGTCTGATTTTCTCATCTCAAATTGAGGAATACGTAGGAGCAAAGGGAAACACCCTTGTCGACCACAAAAAGAGAAAAATATCAAAAGGGTATAAAGGATATAAAGACATAAAAAGGGAACATAAAAATCAAAGTCACGTTTGCACATTCGATTAAAGGCTGCCGTCCCTTGGGACGGACGTGCGGGGTGCTAATACATTCCCCGTGCGTAAATACAACTCCCGAACCTTTCACTTAAAAGTTCGTAGATCGCGTCTTTTCCGGTTTTTCCGACGTTTTCCTCAAATAAACGTTGGTGGCGACTCCGCGCGTATTCCTTTCGTGGAACTCGCATCCTGCGAGTCTCGCGTCGCCCTCCCGCCGAAGGGTAGGTTGCGACACCAACAAAACTAACAAAATTAACAAATTTAACACAACTAACAAAATTAACAAAGCTAACAAAACTAGCAAAACCAAAGAACACTCCCCCCATACTTAAACAACACATTGTCCTCAATGTAGCACAAGTAAAAGATTAAAAGCAATTAAACCATCAAATAGAATCGGAAAAATGTAATAAAAGTAAAGAAGGAGATAGGAAAAGAAAAACTCCCTAAGTCATGGTGGAGGAAGAGTAGGGTGGAGTAAGGAAGTCTCTTCCACCACTATGTCCACTAAAGAAGGGTTTGTGAGGAATGGCTTAAGTCGGTGTCCATTGACCTTGAAGCTCTTGTTTGTGGAGTCGCTTTTGATCTCAACTGTACCATAAGGAAAAAACATTAGTAACAACAAAAGGACCAATCCACTTAGACCTCAACTTACCACTCATGAGTCCAAGCTTAGAATTATACAATAACACTTTTTGCCCAACCATGAAGTCCTTCTTAATTATCATGCTATCATGGAACTTCTTAGTCTTTTCTTTGTAGAACTTGGCATTCTCATACACTTCTAGGCAGATCTCATCTAACTCACTCAGTTGCAACTTTCTTTCCTCACCAGCTTGATCCATAGAGAAGTTGCAGGTCTTCACTGCCCAGTATGCTTTGTGCTCAATCTCAATTGGAAGATGACATGCCTTTCCAAAGACAACCCGATAAGGAGACATTCCTATGGGTGCTTTGTAGGCAGTCCTATGTGCCCAAAGAGCATCATCAAGCCTGGTACTCCAATCTTTCCTGCTTGGCTGCACAATCTTCTCTAAAATTCTCTTGATCTCCCTGTTAGAAATTTATGCCTGTCCATTGGTTTGGGGGTGGTATGGTGTCGATACCCTGTGTACAACCCCGTACTTTTAAAGCAAGGCATGCATTGATTTGTTGCAAAAATGGGTTCCTTGATCACTAACGATTGCTTTAGGTACTCCAAACCTGCAAACAGATTAGATCTGACAAAATCTGCAACAACCTTAGCATCATTAGTTCTAGTGGGCTTGGCTTCCACCCATTTTGAAACATAATCAACTACAAGGAGAATGTAAACATAACCAAAAGAGACAGGAAAAGGGCCCATGAAATCTATGCCCCAGACATCAAACACCTCACATAATAGCATGGGTTGCTGAGGCATTTGTTGTCGCCATGTAAATGCACTTCCTGCTCTCTGACACTGCTCACAAGTGCTACAAATCTTCCACGCATCTTTAAAGATGGTGGGCCAATAAAAGCCACAGTCAAGCACTTTGCGAGCTGTCCTTTGAACACCCAGATGACCTCCCGGTGCGGAAGAATGACAAAACTGCAGGACTGAGTCAGTCTCATGATCTGGAATGCATCGTCTAATGACCTGATCACTGCACAATTTCCACAAGTAGGGGTCATCCCAAATAAAATTTTTAGCATCACTTTTAATTTTATCTTTTTGATCCTTACATGCTAAGGGAGGAAAAATAGAGGCAACTAAATAATTGACAATGTTAGCAAACCAGGGAGTAGAAAGAGAATCAGAAATACTATACAATATATACAAATGATCATCCGGGAAATCATCCTGAATGGGTGAATCCTCATCAGACACACGTTCGATCCGACTCAAATGATCAACAACTAAATTTTGTGCTTCGTTCCTATCACGGATCTCCAAGTCAAACTCTAGGAGCCAGAGCATCCATCGGATCAATCTAGGCTTTGAATCAGCCTTCTTCAACAAGTACTTTAAAGCTACATGGTCAGTATAAACAATAATGCGAGTACCAAGCAAATAAGAACGAATTTTTTCAAGAGCAAAAACTATGGCTAATAGCTCTTTCTCAGTAGTAGTATAATTCGCTTGGGCAGCATCTAAAGTCCTAGAAGCATAATATATCACCCTAGGCAATTTATCAATTTTCTGAGCAAGGACAGCCCCCAATGCATAATTTGATGCATCACACATAAGCTCAAAAAGGGGTGTCCAGTCGGGTGCTTGGATGATGGGGGTGGTAGTCAGTGCTCTTTTGAGGCAATCAAAAGCCTCTTTGCATTTATCATTAAAGTCAAACTCCACCTCCTTTTGCAACAAGTTGGATAGTGGAAGGGCTACTTTGCTAAAATCTCTTATAAAGCGCTTGTAGAATCCTGCATGACCAAGAAAAGATCGCACCTCTCGCACGCAAGAGGGGTAAGGCAATTGTGAAATAACAGAAATTTTTGCAGGATCTACTTCAATGCCCTTATTGGAAATAATGTGGCCTAAAACTATACCTTGCTCAACCATAAAATGACATTTTTCAAAATTTAGAACAAGGTTAGTTTCAATGCATCTATTCAAAACCTTTTCCAGACTATCCAAACAAATATCAAAAGAGGATCCATATACAGTGAAATCATCCATAAACACCTCTATGCAATTTTTTAAAAAATCACTAAAATACTAATCATGCACCGCTGGAAGGTACCAGGGGCATTGCACAGGCCGAAAGGCATCCTCCTATAGGCAAAAGTGCCGAAGGGGCAAGTGAATGTGGTCTTTTCCTGATCCCCAGGAGCAATAGTGATTTGCATATAACCAGAAAAACCATCAAGGAAATAGTAGTGAGATTTACCTGCCAGGCGTTCAAGCATTTGGTCAATGAATGGCAGTGGAAAATGGTCCTTTTTGGTAACCTGGTTCAACCTCCTATAGTCAATGCAGACTCTCCAACTGTTCTACACCCGAGTAGGAATCAACTCCTCCTTCACATTTTTTATCACGGTGAGGCCGGTTTTCTTCGGGACTACCTGGACGGGACTCACCCATTGGCTGTCGAAGATAGGATAAATGATTCCATCTTGCAAAAGCTTGGTTACCTCCTTCTTCACTACATCAAGAATCATCGGGTTGAGTCTTCTCTGTGGCTGTCTTACTGGTTTAGCCCCATCCTCTAAATTTATCCGATGCATACATGTGGAGGGGCTAATACCAGGAATGTCCCCCAGGGTCCAGCCTATAGCCTTCTTATGCTTCTTGAGAACTGCTAACAGCTTCTCCTCTTGCTCATCAGCAAGGGAGGCAGATATAATTACTGGAAAACTTTTGCTATCATCCAAGTAAGCATATTTTAAATTTGATGGCAGAGGCTTCAATTCTGGTGTGGGAGGCTGGATAATGGTAGAAAGAGATGGTTTCTCAGCCTGTACCTCATAAAGAAAGTCAGAGGTATGTGTACTTCCTGAAACATGGTTAGTTCTATCTGACTCTACAAAATCAATCTCAAGAGGTAAAAAATCACCAGACATATAATCAATATAAATTTCAGATTCACTCTCAACATCAAATTCAGACATATGATCAAGTACAAATTCAGATTCAATGCATGAAGAGTGACAGGCATGCAGAATAGAATGAAGATCAGTCATGTATTCATCAACAATATGGTCAATTATTTCAACATGAAATATAGAAAGATCTTCTGATGGGTGTTTCATAGCATCAAGAATATTAAAATGAATATTTTTATCACCAAACTCCATAGATAGTGTGCCTACATATACATCTATCTTAGTTCTAGCAGTTTTCATAAAAGGTCTGCCTAGAATGATGGGAACTGATCCTTTAGAAAATCCCTCCTCCATATTCATAATATAAAAATCAACAGGGAAAATCAGTTCACCAACTCTAACTAAGACATCCTCTATGAAACCAGCAGGATAGGCAACACTTCTATTAGCTAAATGAATTACCACATCAGTTGACTGCAAAGGACCTAGAGGTAGAGAATTAAAAATAGACAGAGGCATAACACTAACAGAAGCTCCTAAATCTAGCATGGCATTGTCAAACTTATTGTTCCCTATAATACAAGGTATACTGAATGTACCTGGATCTTTACATTTTTCAGGGATTTGGGGAACAGATTTACCAATCAATGCGAAGACATTTCTGCCCATACTAATTCTTTCACTTCCTTTAAGCTTTCGCTTATTAGTGCACAGCTCCTTCAAGAATTTAGCATATCTTGGAATTTGCTTTATTGCATCCAGCAGAGGTATGCTTACCTCTACTTTTCTAAATGTTTCCAAGATCTCCTTCTCTGCCTCTTCCATTTATTTGTTGGAAATTGCTCTTGGAGGGAATGGAAGAGGGATATGCTGCTTCTGTAAATCAGAATTACCAGTCGAAGATTCACCTACACAGAAATTGTTAGGTAACTTACTCTTTAAATTTTTGTCATCATCTTTTTTTGGAGTAGAGTGAAGTTGGGCAGGTTCATTTGCGGATGAGGAAGATGTTGCTGGTTGAGGTCCTTGACATTGCTTTCCCGACCTCAATGCAATGGCACTCACATTTTTGGGATTCTGGACAGATTGAGAAGGTAATCTGTCAGAATTCTAGGACTGTTGTTGATTTAATTGTGTAGCCAATTGTCCCATCTGATTAGTTAAGCTCTGAATGGAGGCTCTGGTCTCTTGTTGAAACTGCATGTTTTGCATAGTCATTTGCCTCACAAGTTCTTCAAGGGAAGGTTGCGGAGGAGCCTCAACTGTTTGTTGTTTCTAGGGTTGTTGCTGTTGTTGTTGTTGCTGCTGGATTGGTGGAGGAACGTATGGTCTGCTTGGGCCAGCAGCATTCTGAAAATAAGGCTGTTGTTGTTGCTGTTGTGAAGGACTCGACCATCTAAGGTTGGGATGATTCCTCCACCCGGGATTGTACCTGTTACTAGAGAGGTCATAATTGTTCTGTTGTGGCTGATTTTGCTGCTGAGGTTGAGGAGGTCTATTGTAGATGTTTGCAGCATAAGCTTCAGGCTGTTCAATTGCTGCACAGAAGGGAAAAGGTCTGTGTGGTGGTCGGCAAAGGAGCATAAACCACAGAGTCTTGTGACAAGTACAGACTTCTGATTCAAGGCCAGCTGGGTTACCAGGTTAACCAAGGCATCTAGTTTACCCTCTAGCTTCTTAGTTTCAGCTTATGAAGATGAATTCGTGGCTACTTCATGCACTCCTCTAATGACAATAGCATCATTTCTGGCACTAAACTGTTAGGAGTTGGAAGCCATCTTCTCAATTAAATTCCTAGCCTCAGCAGGGGTCATACCACCAAGAGCTCCACCACTAGCAGCATCAATCATACTCCTCTCCATGTTGCTAAGTCCCTCATAGAAATATTGAAGAAGTTGCTCAGAAATCTGGTGGTGAGGGCAGCTTGCACACAATTTCTTGAATCTTTCCCAGTACTTATACAAGCTTTCTCCACCAAGTTGCATGATGCCTGAAATGTCTTTTCTGATGGCAGTGGTCCTAGATGCAGGGAAGAATTTCTCCAAGAACACCCTCTTAAGGTCATCCCAACTGAAAATAGACCTGGGAGCAAGGTAGTATAGCCAATCTTTTGCCACTCCCTCCAGAGAATAAGGAAAAGCCTTTAGAAAGATATGATCTTCTTGGACATCAGGGGGCTTCATGGTGAAACAAACAATATGGAACTCCTTAAGATGCTTATAAGGATCTTCACTTGCAAGACCATGAAACTTGGGCAGCAAACGTATTAGTCCAGTCTTGAGAACATATGGAACACCCTCATCAGGATATTGAATGCACAAGCTTTCATAAGTGAAATCAGGTGCAGCCATCTCCCTAAGAGTCCTCTCACGAGGTGGAGGTTGAGCCATGTTCTCAATATAAAAATTAGTAGTGGAATGCTCAAAATCAGAATATTTAGAATCACTAGCAACAGAATACTCAGAATGCTCAAAATGCACAAAATGATCAGGATGCACACTATGCCTAACTAATCTATGAAAGGTTTTATCTATTTCAGGATCAAAGGGTTTTAAATCGCCTGGATTGCCCCTAGTCATGCACTATATGCAGCAAATAATGTGTTTCTCAACAAGCACCTAACAAGGGGGTAAAACTACAACTATACTCAAATGATATCAAAATGAGCTGAGATTTTGTGAGGAACACCCTAAAATCATGAAAAGATAGCACAAAAATTTTCAGACAAAAATTCAAAGTCTAACTATGAAAACTACCTAAGCAAAGTTTAGAAAAATAGGACAATAATACTTAAAAAAAACTTAGTAAACGGCTGATTTTTGGAGTTTGGGAGTCCTCAACCTACTTCAGCAGGTTACCACAGTATAGGAATATTTTTTCTATCCCAAATGCAAATATAATAATAGTTATTCTGATACCCAGAGCAAAAGTTATGGTCGTTTGAAGTTTTGTTAAACACAAGTTCTCAAATTTTTTTGAATCTCTCAAATCCAGCCACACCAAGTGTTCCTGGTATTTTTCACACAAAATATGAATCAAAAGAACCTACCACACAAAAATTCAGCCAAAAATAACAACCCTAACCATCAAAACAAAAATCGCCAATTAAATTGTAAACAGTCGTCGCTAATGTAATGTTGTGTCAACAGTAACACATAATCAGTCTCTAATTTCGTCGATATGCACTATTCACAGCAAAACATAAAACTGAAACAGGGGAAACGTTGAACAAGGGGTACTACTAAATTGCAAAACAGGACATCAAATAAAACAGAACAACGCACTAACACAACATACTAATACCACACGAAAGCATAAAACAACTAAACATAAAACACAAATCACTAGCTATTATGAACCTTTGGACATTGCTCCCCGGCAACGGCGCCAAATTTGATCGAGGCTGTACCCGAATCAAATAAACATTAAAATGCAGTAACTAGGAAGTGATCCTAAGTCGTTTTCCAATGAGCAATGATAAACCAAATGTTCATAACAGATAGTAGGAAAATAGTAACGAATTGGGGGGGGGGGGGGGTTGGTTGCTTTTGTAAATTAAACAGCGAATAGATGTGAATTAGACAATATCAAAATTAAAACACGTTGCTTCCCCTTGATTCACAAGCAAGTCTCTTATCCTAGGTTACGAGTGTTTATCCTTTATCAGTTCAACCACTTAATCCAACCCTAAATTAAATTACTAAGCGAAATTTAACATAAGGCATTCATTATGTGATTAAGCAACACATACACCAATTAATCATAAATGATCATTAAGCATGAACGTAAATTAAGCGCAGAGAAAATAATGGCACATCAGAGAGGATGAAAATGATGGTCATTCCTATTCTTCTACTGGGAGTAGAACTGTTAAGGAACCTAGAGTTGTAGTTCAAACCACAAGTGAAATTGACATACTTGATGATGGATATAGGTGGAGGAAATATGGACAGAAACTAGTTAAAGGAAACCCAAACCCTAGGTATTTCCATCTTTTAGATTTTAATAGAAGAGTTTAACTATGATGTACTATTGGACTAGTGTAAAAAAAAAAATGATTGTCAATCAATCAAAAATCATCTCGGTGGACTTTTAAGTTAGTTATTACAAAAATCAACGAACTCAACACGATTTGTAATTGGATGATAGTGTAAAAAAGCATTTATACTATTTGTTTTTTTCAATTAAACTCTTAATAGAATTGATTAGTCGTATGGTTTTAACTGTTACAATTTCTATTATTACCTACCAGTTAAGGCCATGAATTAAGCAAATTCTTTCTGTAGGAGTTACTACACATGTGTAGCCCTGGGTTGTCCAGTGAGAAAACATGTTGAGAGAGTTGCACATGATATGAAAGCTGTGATTACAACTTATGAAGGGAAACATATCCATGATGTACCTTTAGGACGAGGAAACTCAAGCTATAGCATGAATAGAACTTCTCTAAACAACAACACCAACACCAATATTGTAATAGATCCTGCCCCTATTAGGCCCTCCGCAGTGACTAATTATTCTAACTCAGCAAGTTTCACAAACTCACTTCATGACACAAAGCCACCAACATCTGCAAGCCAAGAACCTTTTCCAATGGACTTGGTGTTGAGCCCCGAAAGCATCGGATTTTTGGCTAATGACCCGTTTCTTCAGTCTTTTTGTCAAAGAACTTTTAAATTTGGAAGCAGAAGAACACTAGAACGTTACACATAAAAATATCACTTATATGTTTATGTATAGAGTATAGGAATAAGAAATTCATGAGCATCTACTAATTTTGGTGTACTAAGATTAGAGACTACTGCTACAACTTTCTAAAGCTTGACAAGAGTTAGGCCTTGTTTAAACTTTCAATTTAGTCATAGGAGAGACAGAAAATGTGTTGACCTTGAATTCTATTATTCTTTTGTTGCTTTTGTTCAATTGCTTTCTAAGATTAATACTAGTTGTTGGAAATTTCTACTTTGGTATACAAATGTCTACTCTTACTAGTTATGGTTACTTTGGGTTGTGTTGTTGACTATAAATTTTTCAATCAAAGTCCTTGTTTGTTCAAATTATGAAATAGTTAGTGGCTTCTGATTTAGTCAGCAAAATGTTCATGCTGCTGAGAAATTTGTCTAACTCTAGAACAAATGGTAAACTTATACTTTCTCACATTATTTTATTAACAAATCTTTCTACTATTAGATGGACCTCACATAAGTCCTACTAAACAATAAATGAAAACAATTATCCAGTTTATCACTGGTTTTGGTAAAACTTTTACCCATTTCTTTAATAATAGTACATCATTAAGGTGTCTCCTTACGTTTCTTGGTTTTTCATGATAGTCTTTAATTTTATTTTACAGAGGCTCAGTCATCCAGAGCCCACCTAATCCTTTATTGAGCACTTATTATAATTGAGTTGGGGGAAAAAGATGCTTTGTTATTAAGCAATTATAATAACTGACAAATACTTAGATTGATTAATTGTGTGCTTAAAAAAATAGGTAGCATGATCAAGGAAGTTGGTCTAATGATCAAAGAGGTGAATATTTAATCTTCGACTATTTCGCTTTAAATTCTAAACTTAGAGAAATAGTTGTCCTAAATTATTCTTAGGATGAACTTGTTGTATCCTAGAGAACTTTCACATCATATGATGGATAAATCTTTGAAGATAAAGTGAATTTTTACATCTTAGATAATTTGTACATATTCATATATTTATAAATTGTGATTCCTGAATGATTGATTAGTTTATAATTTATTATTGATCGTGATAATCAACAGTTGAAACAACACAAAGTACAATGAGACCCAAACGCATTACCAATTTACATTGCTATTTTGCATACACATACTAATTTTTTGTAAAATCAATGCAAACAAATGTAATCATATAAAAAAAGTGAAACAAGCATGGGTAAACTTCAAGCAGCCAACAAATTCACAATGTCAACAAATTCATAAGCATGTTGCAAACACCAGCCACATATGAATGAAAGCTATAACAAATGAAGACATTGGTACTTACTACATGACGGCCGGAGGCAGTTGGAAGCAATAGACAGAATGCGCTAGCTGTCACGGTGAGACACACAAGAGTGAGATAGAGTAGTGCGGGCACGACATAGCTTGCGGTAGACTTCGGAGGTCATCGCGGAGTAAAGGGCCAGACTGCAGAAATTAAAGGCACATTTGTATTCAAAGAGTGAAAAGTGAAAATTAAAGTAATTAAAAATCTGATGACTTCAAAGACATTTTTCGAAAAATCGTAGTAGTCGGGTTAGAAACAAAGACAGTTTTTATAAAACCGCCTTCGTAACATTCACATCAAAGGCGATTTTATAAAAACCATCGTTAACGCCTTAAAGTAGTTGGTATTAATTTCAAAAATGTCACCGCATGTTTTACTACATCAGTTTTTCAATAATCGACAAAGATGCAATGATGTTTTACTACCCATTTTAAATATTGGATCACGTGTTATCATCACAGTAACATAATTGTCGATCTTTTCTACAATTGCTCACATGCAAATCAGTTTTAATATAATTTAATATGTAATAGATGATTTGATTTTTGCTTACTAAATCAGATTTGCAAGTAACTAATTTTTAATCACTAACTCATGTTAATTTCTCTCTTTATCTCTCTAATTTCTAACAAATTTTCAAAAGTATCCTTGGTTTTAAAAAATTTATTGCATAATATTTTTTTATTTATTTTACCTTCTCTATATATTTTATTTTTGTTATTTCTTTTAGCTTGCTAGAAATCATTATAATAACTGTTGTAAAAAAGAATTCATTATAATAACCATTATCGTATAAATGTTTTGAATCACATGCACGCCATTATTGATTATTACTCCATGAACTTTGGTTTATTTATTTGATGGTTTCTGTATTTTGTAGTTTATTTGTGAACTTTGGTTTTGTTTGCAGAAAGTAAAGAAAATGAAGATTGTGTTAAAATTTAACTCATTAAAGAAAATTATTTTTAATTTGTTGAAGAATACCTATGGTGAGGAGGAAGATCAATTTTATGTGCCTACAAGAAACTAAGTGGACAGGTGAAAAAGCGAAAGAATTAGACAACTCGGGATTTAAGCTGTGGTATATGGGAAAAATCAGATCAAGAAATAGGGTAGGGATTATTGTGGACAAGGAGTGGAAGAAGGATGTCGTGGATGTAAGAAGAGTAGGAGATCGTATCATAGTCTTAAAATTGGTTGTGGGACAGGACACCTTTAATGTTATTAGTGGGTACGCACCTCAGGTTGGGTTAGCAGAACACTTTAAGGTAAAATTTTGGGAGGATCTAGAAGGGGTACTTCAGGATATACCCCAAGGAGAGAAAGTTTTCCTAGGAGGGGATCTCAATGGACATGTAGGTAGCGTGGCTAGAGGTTTTGAGGGGGTGCATGGGGGTTTTGGCCTAGGGGAGATGAATGGGGAGGGTAAATCCATCTTGGAGTTTTCGGAGGCTTTGGATCTTTCTATAGCCAATACATGGTTTAAGAAAAGAGAGGAACATCTTATCACTTACAAAAGTGGAGGGACATGTTCTCAAATAGATTTCTTCCTTATCAGGAAGTCTGATAGGAAGTATTGCTTGAACTGTAAAGTTATCCCGGGAGAGAGCTTGACTACCCAACATAGAGTTTTGGTTATGGATGTAAGAATTAGAGATAGGGCAAAGAGAAGAAGTCCTCTGGTAGCACCAAGGATCAAATGGTGGCACTTGAAGGGTGAGAAACAAGGAATCTTCCAACAAAAGATATGGGAGGGTTGGTGTGGACAATCACAAGGAAGTGCAAATGATATGTGGAACAAGATGTCCCAAGAGATTATTAAAGTGGCTAAAGAGACGTTGGGTGAATCTAGAGGTTTTGGACCTAGGGGTAAAGAATCGTGGTGGTGGAATGAAAATGTTCAGAGCAAAGTTAGAGTAAAAAAAGAGTGTTTCAAGGAGTGGTCTAGGTGTAGAAATTCTGAAACTTGGGATAAGTATAAGATAGCTAGAAATGAAACCAAAAAGGCGGTGAGTGAGGCAAGAGCCCAAGCTTTTGACAGACTATACCAAGCTCTAGGAACCAGGGACGGAGAAAGATCTATATATAGGCTTGCTAAGGGTAGAGAGAGGAAGACTAGAGATTTGGATCAAGTAAAGTGTGTTAAGGATGAAGAAGGCAAAGTCTTAGTGCATGAAAAAGATATCAAGGAAAGGTGGAAGGCGTATTTCCACAACTTATTTAATGATGGATATGGATATGACTCTAGCAGTCTAGACACAAGAGAAGAGGACCGGAACTATAAGTACTATCGTCGGATTCAGAAACAGGAAGTAAAGGAAGCGTTGAAAAGAATGAGTAATGGTAAGGCGGTGGGGCCAGACAACATACCTATTGAAGTGTGGAAAACTCTTGGAGATAGAGGTCTTGAGTGGCTCACCGAACTCTTTAACGAAATTATGAGGTCAAAACGCATGCCGGAGGAATGGAGGAGAAGCACGTTAGTGCCAATCTATAAGAACAAGGGGGATATACAAAATTGTGCAAATTATAGGGGAATCAAGCTCATGAGTCATACCATGAAATTATGGGAAAGAGTGATCGAACGGAGATTAAGAAAGGAGACTCAAGTTACTGAGAATCAATTTGGTTTCATGCCGGGAAGGTCGACCATGGAAGCGATTTATTTATTACGGCGGGTGATGGAGCAATATCGCATGGCCCAACAAGACTTGCACTTGATTTTTATTGACTTGGAGAAAGCGTATGATAGAGTGCCTAGAGAGATTTTGTGGAAAGATCTAGAGAAGAAAGGGGTTAGGGTTGCATATATTCGAGCTATCCAAGATATGTATGATAGGGTATCGACTAGTGTTAGGACACAGGGTGGAGAGTCAGACGATTTTCCCATCACAATTGGTTTACATCAAGGGTCAACCCTTAGCCCCTACCTTTTTACCTTAATTCTGGATGTCCTCACGGAACAAATCCAAGAGATAGCGCCGAGATGCATGCTTTTTGCAGATGACATAGTCCTCCTTGGAGAGTCGAGGGAGGAGTTGAATGAGAGGTTGGAAACTTGGAGACGAGCTCTAGAAACACATGGCTTTCGCCTAAGCAGAAGCAAATCGGAGTATATGGAATGTAAGTTCAACAAAAGAAGGAGGGTTTCTAACTCAGAGGTGAAAATAGGAGACCATATTATCCCTCAAGTCACACGGTTTAAATATCTTGGGTCTGTAATACAGGATGATGGGGAAATTGAAGGGGATGTGAATCATCGCATTCAAGCAGGATGGATGAAATGGAGAAAAGCATCGGGGGTGTTATGTGATGCAAAGGTACCGATCAAGCTAAAGGGAAAGTTTTATCGGACTGCGGTAAGACCGGCAATTTTGTACGGAACAGAATGTTGGGCGGTCAAGAGCCAACATGAGAATAAAGTAGGTGTAGCGGAGATGAGGATGTTGCGGTGGATGTGTGGTAAGACTCGACAGGATAAAATTAGAAACGAAGCTATTAGAGAGAGGGTTGGAGTAGCGCCTATTGTAGAGAAGATGGTGGAAAATAGACTTAGGTGGTTTGGGCATGTAGAGAGAAGACCGGTAGACTCTGTAGTGAGGAGAGTAGACCAGATGGAGAGAAGACAAACAATTCGAGGCAGAGGAAGACCCAAAAAGACTATAAGAGAGGTTATAAAAAAGGATCTCGAAATTAATGGTTTGGATAGAAGTATGGTACTTGATAGAACATTATGGCGGAAGTTGATCCATGTAGCCGACCCCACCTAGTGGGATAAGGCGTTGTTGTTGTTGTTGTTGTTGTTGTTTGTTGAAGAATACCTATGCTTACAATAATTATATGTGATTCTAAATTATTGAAGATGTCAATTTAATAATGTTAATGTTGTGCGAGTGCTTTCTAATTTTTTATTTTTAAAAAAACATATTCATTGATCAATTGTTTTGAGATCTCATACATGTAATCATTTATTTCTCTCTCTCTCTTTCCCGTTTCAAGTTAGTTGTTTCAATTCAAGAAGGAAAGTATTTTCATTTCAGGATATTTGTGTGAATTACAAGTCGGTCAATGTATCAATTTCAAATCAATTATTTGTTTTACTCCCTACTTGCATTAGAAAGAAAAAAAAAAACTCCCTCCATTTTTGTCGGTCAAATTTCTTCATTAGCATCTTATTTTATATCCTCTTTGGTGTGTATCTTTGATGATGTGTGTATATATATGTATTTGATTTAGGAAAAAAAAAATCGATCAACAAATTTGAGTAACCTATTAAAATAACAAGCACAACATGTAACAATCATAACAGAACAACACCATAAAATAATTCAAACAATATAACAAAAAAAAACAATATACCATCAATAAAAATTGCAATTAATAAATTTGAAAGACCAATCAAATTCTTGCGCACATGCAAGTGATCACTAAATTAAGACTACACTCTCCCCTTTACTTTAGAAACGTGAGAGCAAGTGCGAAAGTTGTTCAACAATTGGTTGTCTCAAATTTGTTTTTATATGATTTTTAGTAGATAAATGAAAAGAAGCACGTACTATTATTAATTTCAGATTAGGAACAGAGAAGAGAGTGAGAAATTATTTACGTTATAATTTTTATATGTGATAAAGGTATTAACTAATTAAATCTATCATAAACAACTTGTTATTATTCCATTTTTGAGGATGTTATGAGTGAGTGATATGGTTACGTTACCGTTGTCGCATTCAATTTTTTTTTTGAAAAGACATTACTTAAATTTATTTAAATGAAAATTTGTTTGACATTATTTGACAACTAAGTGTGTAGCGTATGATAGTGTCAAATTTAGATAAATATGTGTTTTTAATTTTATATTTGTTAATTATAATTATTTTATCTAAATTCTTATATTCATTATACTTTCACTTTTATGTTACAAAATGATGGATTTTAGATAGGAGTCACATCAAGACCCATTCCTAAATCAGAAATTAAAATTTTTATTAATATTTATTGATATTTATTTATCATACAGTTATTTAATTAATTATTTTATATAAAACTTCTAGTTGAACCTACACAATCATGACCGAAAAAACTTTGTTTCACGACCGTTATTAAAAAAAAATCGTATTAGAAAAACTATTATTCTAAGAAGATTATTCCAAAAATCATCTCAAAATATCTATAATCTAAAATGATTTTTCAAAAAATTATCTTAGAATATCTTTTATTAAAAAAAATTAAGAATTTGAAGACGGTTTACTCAAAAACCGTCTAAGAATGTCTTTTTCTAAAAATAATTAAAAAATCCATTGCTTTTTCTGCATAATAAAAAAGATTTATTCATGAAATGATGTAATATATAACAAATCATATATGTTACTTTAATAACTATTTAAGTGACATATCACATAACATATCTAAATAATTTATAAAGATTAAATTAAAATCACTAAAATAAAATTTAACCATGAGTACATATCGTAAACTAGAATTAAATTGACCTAAGTTTGATTCCCTCAGTTCTATTTTAAATGTCTTAAGTATAGAATTATAAACCATATCCAGATATATGTTTTCTCATCCAAAAAGTTTTTCGCATAACCAAAGTTCATGTCTCAATATTACTTGCTCTTCTTTGGTTCTTTAGTATATTGAACTATCAAAGCTTCAACATCCTTCCAGAACAGGTCCTTAGTGAACCTCCAATCCAAACAAAAACAGACTAATGCACTAAATACAAGATGAATGAAATATCAAATATTCCATTATAGGCAATACAAAGATGAATAAATAAATAAATATCAACACCCTTAGTTCATGAAAAACCTATAAATATAATAATCACCAAGCAAGCAACTAGTTTGCATCACTACTTGTAAGACTTCTAGTCAGATATCATGACTTAACCCCTTTAAATCATTTGTGAAAAAGGAAGGATAATCCAACTTAAAACTAAAGCAACTAGAACCCTAAAAAATTTTAGCATGTTAGGGTCAATTCAAATTCCAGATGATAATGTATCAAAGTTAAAATAACAAAGATATAGGTACTATCTGGATTAAATTTCCAACCTAAATAAAGATGTACCATATTCAATGTAAGAATTTTTCCAACCTAAATAAAGATTGGCATTCAGCTTGCTCCACCTCTTCAATAGCACCAAGTTTCTTCTCCAACTTCAACTCATTGTAGTATCATTCAATTTCCTTCGACACCTCCGAGACAGCCTTTCGAAGCTTTTTCTGATTCTGTTCCTGTTTAGGAAACAAATTAACACATAGAAAGTGTCAAACTATATGTATGTTAATTGAGAAGAAGACAAGAAGAAATAAATGTAAAGTAGCTAAGAAAGTATTTGCTAGAGCGCGTACCATGTAAGAAAAATTAACTACTAGCTTGCTCTTAATAATTTGTCTTTGATGCCAAATGGACAATATAAAGTGAAGTCAGATAAGATTTTTTAAGTAGCGATGCATTTGATTGACAAGTGACAACTCGAATGCCTTTACAGAGTAACTGTATTTGTACATGCAAAGTCCTCTATCAATACTTATTAATTGGTCCACTAGCCCTGCAACAAGCTTGCTATATTGATATGGTTTAGCTAAGATGTAATAAAAGAAATATGTTACATCTACATGTTGAGTAATAATAAATCTAATGCATTTCATCACACACTTGTAGCTAGCTAGCTATTCCCTGTTTACAAAGACATTTGGAAGTTGGAAATTAAACTAGTTTTAATCTTTTGTGTCTGGCTTTAACTCGTAAAGGTTCAGAAAACGTTGCATGTATACAGAGCAAGTGGCCGCTACTATACCATACGGAACTTTATGCATACGTGGACTGCTCTCTATGGTTGAAAGTTAAATAAAGAAGCAGTCTAATTAAGGAAATAGAAAAACAGCTCTATCACGGTTATGTAGATATAAAAACAACACCGTGGCAGACAGCTTAACCAAAACAAACAAATATAATGCAAAAAAACCAAGATAAATTATTAGGTGGTCTTAAATTACTACCTGTTTATAGTGTCAACCAATATTAATGTTTATATAAGCTATATTCAAATTTTATAATTTATAAAAAATAATTACTAACAATTATGTGTCATAAAAATTAGTCGTAATTATGATAATCTAAGACTATCAAATAATTCCTCCCAAACCAGAGAATTAAAATTACTTAATTATTAGAATTTGAACTTAAGACATAACCCAACCTTTTAAAATTAAGCTTAAGCCTAAGACTTGTACAGATTAATTACATTTTGTTCCTGTACAAAGAAGTCAATTGATCATGCAATACCACCAAAAAGGAAAATAAATGTTTAATTCATAAAAAGAAAATCAACATGAATTTCAGATTGAATAATACCAGGCCTTCTATAATTCTGTCAGCCCTATCATACTTTACTTGTCTCTCTGCCCCAAAAGAAGCTCCTTTGGAAGCTCTTCGTAGGCTGCAGCATTTCCATACTTCTCCATTATGGCATTTTTTGTTTGTGACTTCAGCTTCTCTTTTATTATCTTAAAATTGTTAGTGCTTAGCTTTACTTAGTTTTAAAAGATTGGCTAAAATTTTGTTAAAACATAAGCACTTAGACAATGAAGGAAAGCTGGAGTTGCTGCACATGATGTCTAACATTATGTCATGGAATCAGATCGGGCTGCACAATGCACAAGGCAAGATAAAATGTCAAATGAAGAATTGAAGCTGCAGGATCCACGATGTCGGATACAATGTCCAGGACATCCTGCCCGAAAATACTGGACACATAAATCTGTTATATCTTTAACAGATTAATGTGCAGTCAGCAACAGATTAGGAGCTCTATCTTTAGGAACGAATTAAAAGATAATTAAAGATCAAATTACAAACTTTGAATAGTTTCGTTCAGGGATTAGAGATTGAAGATAAAAACTAAAAGATAAAAATTTATCTTTTAGATCTTTAAGTGCAGATTTTTCAGGAGAATGATAGAGCTTATCCAGCGCAAGGTGTTGCAGCCCAGATACGCACACTGCTATATAAACATGAAGGTTGCACGGGTTTTTTACCAAGTCAGAGATTGAAGAGTTATTTTGTGAGTTTTGTGACTTGAGTGTTTTGTGAGCCACCTTGATGTTACCCTAACATCAAGTGTTGGACCTGAGTGTGTAGAGTTGATCTCTATTGTTCAGAGAGCAATCTCTGGTGTGTCTTTGATTTGTTTGTAAACACGGGTGAGTGATTGAAAGGGAGTGAGAGGGGTTCTCATATCTAAGAGTGGCTCTTAGGTAGAAGTTGCATGGGTAGTGGTTAGGTGAGAAGGTTGTATACAGTGGCTGTTAGATCTTCGAACTAATACTATTTTAGTGGATTTCCTCCCTGGCTTGGTAGCCCCCAGATGTAGGTGACGTTACACCGAACTGGGTTAACAATTCTCTTGTGTTATTTACTTGTTTAATCTGTTCATACTGTCATATATAATCTGCATGTTCTGAAGCGCGATGTCGTGACATCCTGTACGACATCTGTCCTCAGTATCAGAATTTCAATTGGTATCAGAGCGGGCACTCTAAATCACTGAGTGAGATCTAGGGAGATAAATTCTGATGAACATGGAGAAAGAAGGAGGACCAGTGAACAGACCACCAATTCTGGATGGAACCAACTATGAATACTGGAAAGCAAGGATGGTGGCCTTCCTCAAATCACTGGATAGCAGAACCTGGAAAGCTGTCATCAAAGGCTGGGAACATCCCAAGATGCTGGACACAGAAGGAAAGCCCACTGATGAATTGAAGCCAGAAGAAGACTGGACAAAAGAAGAAGACGAATTGGCACTTGGAAACTCCAAAGCCTTGAATGCCCTATTCAATGGAGTTGACAAGAATATCTTCAGATTGATCAACACATGCACAGTTGCCAAGGATGCATGGGAGATTCTGAAAACCACTCATGAAGGAACCTCCAAAGTGAAGATGTCCAGATTGCAACTATTGGCTACAAAATTCGAAAATCTGAAGATGAAGGAGGAAGAATGCATTCATGACTTCCACATGAACATTCTTGAAATTGCCAATGCTTGCACTGCCTTGGGAGAAAGGATGACAGATGAAAAGCTCGTGAGAAAGATCCTCAGATCTTTGCCTAAGAGATTTGACATGAAAGTCACTGCAATAGAGGAGGCCCAAGACATTTGCAACATGAGAGTAGATGAACTCATTGGTTCCCTTCAAACCTTTGAGCTAGGACTCTCGGATAGGACTGAAAAGAAGAGCAAGAACCTGGCGTTCGTGTCCAATGATGAAGGAGAAGAAGATGAGTATGACCTGGATACTGATGAAGGTCTGACTAACGCAGTTGTGCTCCTTGGAAAACAGTTCAACAAAGTGCTGAAAAGAATGGACAGGAGGCAGAAACCACATGTCCGGAACATCCCTTTCGACATCAGGAAAGGTAGTGAATACCAGAAGAAGTCAGATGAAAAGCCCAGTCATAGCAAAGGAATTCAATGCCATGGGTGTGAAGGCTATGGACACATCAAAGCTGAATGTCCCACCCATCTCAAGAAGCAGAGGAAAGGACTTTCTGTATGTAGGTCTGATGATACAGAGAGTGAACAAGAAAGTGATTCTGACAGAGATGTGAATGCACTCACTGGGAGATTTGAATCTGATGAAGATTCAAGTGATATTGATATTGAAATCACTTTTGATGAGCTTGCTATATCCTATAGAGAACTATGCATCAAAAGTGAGAAGATTCTTCAGCAAGAAGCTCAACTGAAGAAGATCATTGCAAATCTGGAGGCTGAGAAGGAGGCACATGAAGAGGAGATCTCTGAGCTAAAAGGAGAAATTGGTTTTCTGAACTCTAAACTGGAAAACATGACAAAATCAATAAAGATGCTGAATAAAGGCTCAGATATGCTTGATGAGGTGCTACAGCTTGGGAAGAATGTTGGAAACCAGAGAGGACTTGGATTTAATCATAAATCTGCTGGCAGAACAACCATGACAGAATTTGTTCCTGCCAAAAACAGCACTGGAGCCACGATGTCACAACATCGGTCTCGACATCATGGAACGCAGCAGAAAAAGAGCAAAAGAAAGAAGTGGAGGTGTCACTACTGTGGCAAGTATGGTCACATAAAGCCCTTTTGCTATCATCTACATGGCCATCCACATCATGGAACTCAAAGTAGCAGCAGCGGAAGGAAGATGATGTGGGTTCCAAAACACAAGATTGTTAGTCTTGTTGTTCATACTTCACTTAGAGCATCAGCTAAGGAAGATTGGTACCTAGATAGCGGCTGTTCCAGACACATGACAGGAGTTAAAGAATTCCTGGTGAACATTGAACCTTGCTCCACTAGCTATGTGACATTTGGAGATGGCTCTAAAGGAAAGATCACTGGAATGGGAAAGCTAGTCCATGATGGACTTCCTAGTCTGAACAAAGTACTGCTGGTGAAGGGACTGACTGCAAACTTGATCAGCATCAGTCAGTTGTGTGATGAAGGATTCAATGTAAACTTCACAAAGTCAGAATGCTTGGTGACAAATGAGAAGAGTGAAGTTCTAATGAAGGGCAGCAGATCAAAGGACAACTGTTACCTATGGACACCTCAAGAAACCAGTTACTCCTCCACATGTCTATCCTCCAAAGAAGATGAAGTCAAAATATGGCATCAAAGATTTGGACATCTGCACTTAAGAGGCATGAAGAAAATCATTGACAAAGGTGCTGTTAGAGGCATTCCCAATCTGAAAATAGAAGAAGGCAGAATCTGTGGTGAATGTCAGATTGGAAAGCAAGTCAAGATGTCCCACCAGAAGCTTCAACATCAGACCACTTCCAGGGTGCTGGAACTACTTCACATGGACTTGATGGGGCCTATGCAAGTTGAAAGCCTTGGAGGAAAGAGGTATGCCTATGTTGTTGTGGATGATTTCTCCAGATTTACCTGGGTCAACTTTATCAGAGAGAAATCAGACACCTTTGAAGTATTCAAAGAGTTGAGTCTAAGACTTCAAAGAGAAAAAGATTGTGTCATCAAGAGAATTAGGAGTGACCATGGCAGAGAGTTTGAAAACAGCAAGTTTACTGAATTCTGCACATCTGAAGGCATCACACATGAGTTCTCTGCAGCCATCACACCACAACAAAATGGCATAGTTGAAAGGAAAAACAGGACTTTGCAAGAAGCTGCTAGGGTCATGCTTCATGCCAAAGAACTTCCCTATAATCTCTGGGCTGAAGCCATGAACACAGCATGCTATATCCACAACAGAGTCACACTTAGAAGAGGGACTCCAACCACACTGTATGAAATCTGGAAAGGGAGGAAGCCAACTGTCAAGCACTTCCACATCTTTGGAAGTCCATGTTACATTTTGGCAGATAGAGAGCAAAGGAGAAAGATGGATCCCAAGAGTGATGCAGGAATATTCTTGGGATACTCTACAAACAGCAGAGCATATAGAGTATTCAATTCCAGAACCAGAACTGTGATGGAATCCATCAATGTGGTTGTTGATGATCTAACTCCAGCAAGAAAGAAGGATGTCGAAGACGATGTCAGAACATCGGGAGACAATGTAGCAGATACAGCTAAAAGTGCAGAAAATGCAGAAAATGCAGAAAACTCTGAGTCTGCTACAGATGAACCAAACATCAATCAACCTGACAAGAGTCCCTCCATTAGAATCCAGAAGATGCACCCCAAGGAGCTGATTATAGGAGATCCAAACAGAGGAGTCACTACAAGATCAAGGGAGATTGAGATTGTCTCCAATTCATGCTTTGTCTCCAAAACTGAGCCAAAGAATGTGAAAGAGGCACTGACTGATGAGTTCTGGATCAATGCTATGCAAGAAGAATTGGAGCAATTCAAAAGGAATGAAGTTTGGGAGCTAGTTCCTAGACTCGAGGGAACTAATGTGATTGGCACCAAGTGGATCTTCAAGAACAAAACCAATGAAGAAGGTGTTATAACCAGAAACAAGGCCAGACTTGTTGCTCAAGGCTACACTCAGATTGAAGGTGTAGACTTTGATGAAACTTTCGCCCCTGTTGCTAGACTTGAGTCCATCAGATTGTTACTTGGTGTAGCTTGCATCCTCAAATTCAAGCTGTACCAGATGGATGTGAAGAGCGCGTTTCTGAATGGATACCTGAATGAAGAAGTCTATGTGGAGCAGCCAAAGGGATTTGTAGATCCAACTCATCCAGATCATGTATACAGGCTCAAGAAGGCTCTCTATGGATTAAAGCAAGCTCCAAGAGCTTGGTATGAAAGGCTAACAGAGTTCCTTACTCAGCAAGGGTATAGGAAGGGAGGAATTGACAAGACTCTCTTTGTCAAACAAGATGCTGAAAACTTGATGATAGCACAGATATATGTTGATGACATTGTGTTTGGAGGGATGTCGAATGAGATGCTTCGACATTTTGTCCAACAGATGCAATCTGAATTTGAGATGAGTCTTGTTGGAGAGCTGACTTATTTTCTGGGACTCCAAGTGAAGCAGATGGAAGACTCCATATTCCTCTCACAAAGCAAGTATGCAAAGAACATTGTCAAGAAGTTTGGGATGGAAAATGCCAGCCATAAAAGAACACCTGCACCTACTCACTTGAAGCTGTCAAAGGATGAAGCTGGCACCAGTGTTGATCAAAGTCTGTACAGAAGCATGATTGGGAGCTTACTATATTTAACAGCAAGCAGACCTGACATCACCTTTGCAGTAGGTGTTTGTGCAAGATATCAAGCCAATCCTAAGATAAGTCACTTGAATCAAGTAAAGAGAATTCTGAAATATGTAAATGGCACCAGTGACTATGGGATTATGTATTGTCATTGGTCAGATTCAATGCTGGTTGGATATTGTGATGCTGATTGGGCTGGAAGTGCAGATGACAGAAAAAGCACTTCTGGTGGATGTTTCTATTTGGGAAACAATCTTATTTCATGGTTCAGCAAGAAGCAGAACTGTGTGTCCCTATCTACTGCAGAAGCAGAGTATATTGCAGCAGGAAGCAGCTGTTCACAACTAGTTTGGATGAAGCAGATGCTGAAGGAGTACAATGTCGAACAAGATATCATGACATTGTACTGTGACAACATGAGTGCTATTAATATTTCTAAAAATCCTGTTCAACACAGCAGAACCAAGCACATTGACATTAGACATCACTATATTAGAGATCTTGTTGATGATAAAGTTATCACACTGGAGCATGTTGCCACTGAGGAACAAGTAGCAGATATTTTCACAAAGGCATTGGATGCAAATCAGTTTGAAAAACTGAGGGGCAAGCTGGGCATTTGTCTGCTAGAGGAGTTATAGCAATTACTTCTATCTGAACGTGCTCAAACGTTAATAGCACGTTCACTACTGGGCCAAAACAAATTCAACCTTCGTTTCACACGTCCCCCTACATTCCTCATTCAAACTTACATTTTCGTGGCAATCTCGTTTTCATCAGCATTCCCCAACACTTCTCAGATATTCACGAAACCACTCCAAAAGCTCTGCTTCTCCATGGCTACCTCACCAAAAGAAACCTCATCCCCTGTTTCACCCTCTGTACCATCATCTCCATCATCCACCAAAACTCCATCAAACCAGGAACAACCTGAATTCAATATCCAACCCATACAAATGATTCCTGGTCCAGGCCCTGTTCCTGAGAAACTGGTCCCTAAAAGACAACAGAGAGTGAAGATTTCTGAAAACCCTAGCTTTGCAACAAGCCCTAGGGAAGAAGACACTGAGATGGATAAGAAGATCCGCAGTCTTGTGAATAGCATTTTGAAAAATGCTTCTGTCCCTGATGCTGATAAAGTTGTCCCAACATCTTCCACCCCAAATGTTGAAGTCCTCTCTTCATCCAGTGAAGAGGAATCAACAGAGGAAGAGGATCAAACCACAGAGGAGACCCCTGCACCAAGGGCACCAGAACCTGCTCTAGGTGACCTCATTGACCTAGAAGAAGTAGAATCTGATGAGGAACCCATTGCCAAAAGTTGGCACCTGGCATTGCAGAAAGATTACAAAGCAGAAAGGGAAAAACCCCCATTACTAGGTCTGGACGAATCAAAACTATTGCACAGAAGAAGAGCACACCAATCACTCCTACCACATCCAGATGGAGCAAAGTTGCAATCCCTTCCAAGAAGAGGAAAGAAATTTCCTTATCTGATTCTGATGATGATGTCGAACTAGATGTTCCCGACATCAAGAGAGCCAAGAAATCAAGGAAAAAGGTGCCTGGAAATGTCCCTGATGCCCCATTGGACAACATTTCATTCCACTCCATTGGCAATGTTGAAAGGTGGAAATTTGTATATCAACGCAGACTTGCTTTAGAAAGAGAACTGGGAAGAGATGCCTTGGATTGCAAGGAGATCATGGACCTCATCAAGGCTGCTGGACTGCTGAAAACTGTCACCAAGTTGGGAGATTGTTATGAAAGTCTAGTCAGGGAATTCATTGTCAACATTCCCTCTGACATAACAAACAGAAAGAGTGATGAGTATCAGAAAGTGTTTGTCAGAGGAAAATGTATTAGATTCTCCCCTGCTGTAATCAACAAGTACCTGGGCAGACCAACTGAAGGAGTGGTGGATATTCCTGTTTCTGAGCATCAAATTGCCAAGGAAATCACTGCCAAGCAAGTCCAGCATTGGCCAAAGAAAGGGAAGCTTTCTGCAGGGAAGCTAAGTGTGAAGTATGCAATCCTGCATAGGATTGGCACTGCCAACTGGGTACCCACCAATCATACTTCCACTGTTGCCACAGGTTTGGGTAAATTTCTGTATGCTGTTGGAACCAAGTCCAAATTTAATTTTGGAAACTATATCTTTGATCAAACTATTAAGCATTCAGAATCTTTTGTTGTCAAATTACCCATTGCCTTCCCAACTGTATTGTGTGGCATTATGTTGAGTCAACATCCCAATATTTTAAATAACATTGACTCTGTGAAGAAGAGAGAATCTCCTCTATCCCTGCATTACAAACTGTTTGAGGGGACACATGTCCCAGACATTGTCTCGACATCAGGGAAAGCTGCTGCTTCAGGTGCTGTGTCCAAGGATGATTTGATTGCTGAACTCAAGGACACATGCAAGGTGCTGGAGGCAACCATCAAAGCCAACACAGAGAAGAAAATGGAGCTGGAACGCCTGATCAAAAGACTCTCAGACAATGGCGTTGATGATGGAGAAGCAGCTGAGGAAGAAGAAGATGCAGCAGAGGATACAGAATCAGATGATGATGATTCTGATGCCACCCCATGACCATCAGACCTTTATTTTTTTACTCTTAACAATTGATTGTTATTGGTCTGTAATATTTGCACATTAATTTCATGCATTCTACTTTTGCCAAATTCTGTCTAAAAAGGGGGAGTAGGAGGATATTATGCATGATTTATGATTTTGAGGGGGAGTAGTATTTATACTGCTGCTGCTGATGATGATTGATGTAAGCTACTGAAACTAGTAGCTGATAGAAGATGCTGCAGTGAACTGCTGCCTAGCAGAATATTCACTTCACAGCAGCAAGAGCATGGAGACAGGGGGAGCAGAAAGCTGATGTCACGTGAGATGTCTTGACATCCTGGAAAAGACTTGTAGATTTGCAACTTGCAGAATTTTGTTGTCACCACTACAGATACTGTTGTGCTTGATTACTCTGATAATGAAAGTTGCTGATCCCACTTGCATGACTGCTCGTACCTGCTCAGGAAGTGTCTAAGTATGTTTTAGACAAAATTTGCCAAAGGGGGAGATTGTTAGTGCTTAGCTTTACTTAGTTTTAAAAGATGGCTAAAATTTTGTTAAAACATAAGCACTTAGACAATGAAGGAAAGCTGGAGTTGCTGCACATGATGTCTAACATTATGTCATGGAATCAGATCGGGGCTGCACAATGCACAAGGCAAGATAAATGTCAAATGAAGAATTGAAGCTGCAGGATCCACGATGTCGGATACAATGTCCAGGACATCCTGCCCGAAAATACTGGACACATAAATCTGTTATATCTTTAACAGATTAATGTGCAGTCAGCAACAGATTAGGAGCTCTATCTTTAGGAACGAATTAAAAGATAATTAAAGATCAAATTACAAACTTTGAATAGTTTCGTTCAGGGATTAGAGATTGAAGATAAAACTAAAAGATAAAAATTTATCTTTTTAGATCTTTAAGTGCCAGATTTTTCAGGAGAATGATAGAGCTTATCCAGCGCAAGGTGTTGCAGCCCAGATACGCACACTGCTATATAAACATGAAGGTTGCACGGGTTTTTTTACCAAGTCAGAGATTGAAGAGTTATTTTGTGAGTTTTGTGACTTGAGTGTTTTGTGAGCCACCTTGATGTTACCCTAACATCAAGTGTTGGACCTGAGTGTGTAGAGTTGATCTCTATTGTTCAGAGAGCAATCTCTGGTGTGTCTTTGATTTGTTTGTAAAC
>NW_021143655.1:0-7990 GCF_004193775.1 Glycine soja
ATCTCGCCTGCGCCTGCCTTGGGGCGCAGTACTTCTTGATGAAAGTCCGGTTAATAGGGGGCTCGATGACCATGTTGGGGGCGACGGACACTCCATAGAACTGACAAAGGCCCGTAATCAGAGCTGGAAACCCCAGGATCCTATTGGACTTCTTCGGGTCCACTGGGTGTCTTGCGGGCACGATCCCTGCAAACAATAGATGACATCATAAATCAGTTGAGCGATGTGCATACTTACCTATGTCACGATGGCGTGACTTGCTGGGGGACGAGCACCCGGTAGGATTGACAGAGGCCCATAACCAGAGCTGGAAACCCCAGGGCCCTGTTGGACTTCTCCGGGTCCACTGGGTGTCTTGTGGGCGCGATCCTTACAAATAATGGATGACATCAGAAATTAATTGAGCTACGTACATAGTTACCTTTGTCATGACGCCATAGACCAACTGATACTTCCGTAGGGGGAGATCGGCATTGTGGTCGAGGATGTGTAGCCCTCTGAAGGTGAGTGCATGTAGCCCCCTGAAGGCAATGGCGTGTAGCCCTCTGAAGGGGAGGATGTGTAGTCCTCAGAAGCTGAGGGCATGTAGCCCTCTAAAGGTGAGGGTATGTAGCCCTTTGAAGGTGAGGGCGTGCAGCCCTCTGAAGGCGAGGACTTGTAGTCCTCTAAAGGTGAGGGCGTGTAGCCCTCTGAAGGTGAGGACATGTAGTCCTCTGAAGGTGAGGACGTGTAGTCCTCTGAAGGTAAGGACGTGTAGTCCTCTGAAGGCGAGGACGTGTAGCCCTCTGAAGGTGAGGATGTGTAGTCCTTAAGGGTCCACCCTTATGAGAATGCAAGAGATTGACTCATTGAGAGGGCCGGTCATTCCGAATTCAAAAAGATTGGACAATAGATGTAGGAAATCTATGTAGTTAACATGATTTTTAGGGATCCAGATGCATGCAACCTTTGTCTTGAAATGCGGTAAATGCGGACTTCGTATGCAACAATGCAATGTAATGGAAAGTTGTACAATGTTCATGACATTCTTTCCCTATTTATGATTTTTATTTTGATTTGATTGTTTCGGAAAACACAAATTGACTGTCCTTTTAAAAGAGGTGATAATTCATGTAACCTTATCCTATCTTTTGCAATGGAGCCGTTTTGGAGTGACGACAATGGAGCCGTTTGACGTTTAATAATTCCATTGAAATCCTAGGGTTTGTCCCCTTTTTTTGTTTAAAAACATCGACGGGTGAGCACTTTTGATCTGCCCCTAGGTTTGCTTGAGGCTCATCACGGTGCCTGTCATTGCCCCAGTGTAGGACTTTGAGGGATCAACCTTGTCTTTTGTCATGACCTTGTAGCAAGGAAGAAACTGTGCAGATTCTCAAAAATGATTTTTCAAGGACAAGAAACATTTGAAGGATTTTTTTTTCAATTGACAGATTAAGTAAAATGATTCCTATTCTTGATAACTCACATTCTCTCTCAAAAAGACAAACTTTCAGGAATGATAAAATGAGGTCACACGAATGTCTGTACTTTATTTGAGACACAGTCAATCAAGTGTTTTTTTCTTTTATTTTGAAACTTATTGTTTTGAACTTTACTCGTCGTTTTACGGCACCCCCACCAACGTGCAGGACGAGTAATATCTAATTGAACAGTCTTGGAAGTCAAAAAACTTAGGAGCATAGGTCACTTGAGCAAACAAACCAATGGCTTGCACCCACATTCCAGTGGAAGCAAAGATGTAATTACGAGAGGATAAGGGACAAAGATGTCAAATTTATCCATTTTATTTAGCATTGTAACTGTGGTTTAAACTACATTCAAATCAAACGATATTTTTCAACAAAAGTGGTTAGGATTTTATGTGAACCAGTTTGAAATCCGTTTTAAAACTAGTTTGATTCAAACTGGTTTTAGAAACATTTCTGAATCATTACGAGTTGCAAACTTGTTTTGAATGCAAAAGCTGATTTAGAAATAGGTTTTATTAAAGCCAGTTCAATGTTCAAATTGATTTTTTTAGAAACAAAACTAGCTTTAAAAATTGGATTTTCTCGTAAAACAGCTTTTAGCATCATAATCGTTCAACATATTGAGATTCCCAGCATAGTTGGTCTTTTAACTAATAACTATCATTGCCACTAAGCCTCAGAAAGACAAAATAAAAAATGAATCCATAATAATAAAGGTTCCATCAAATATGGTCATGGTTGCTGATCAGGGCGGAATCGTCGAGGCAAGAGCAAACCAATGACAGACTCTGAGACGTGTGTGTTAGACACACTGTTCTTAAGGATTTTTCACATAGTGCGGCTAGAGAGAGTAAAAGCGAAAACCACAAAAAATTAAAACATTTCGTAAAATATTCCAACATTCCCTCTTTTGCATGTGCAGACAATTTGTACTACATCAAACCATTTGGCCCAATCTCATGTGCACAACACCTTTGTCTCGCTATTCTAGTTTAACCCATCTTATCTCATGCAGATATATATACCCTTTGAGAAAGCTAAACTACTCAATGCAGGATTTGAAACTTTTGAAATAGTCCACAAAAAACACAACATATAATGTCTTGAAATTTTTCTGGTTGACTGAGCCTTAAATCTATTTTCCATAGAACCCCTGTGTCTATAGACTTCTGTAGAATTTCCCTTGACATTCTTTGAAGTTTCAACATCACTGCAATGTTTTGCAAATCCATACACGTGTACCTAGATTGCCAACTACAAAAAGAACAACCAATCAGACAGGTACAATCCCCTTACACAAGATTCTACAACAAGAGAAAGTGAAGGAGTTAAAGGAATCAGATAAGGTTTCAACCGAGAACAGAAAATGCAGTAAAAGCCAAAACAGAAACACAAAAAGAATAAACGCATGCATTGCTATTGCTAACCGTATAGCCAAATCCAAATCCCTCAGTAAACAAATAAATAAATTACCTTCGGTGCTAATTCAAAGTATACAAGAATGTCAGGCGTAGAAAAGAAAAGGCTTTCAACTGAGAAAGCCAGCAAAATAGTCATTTATAAAAAACAGAAAAATTATAATAACCTCATCCAATCCAAAGATTTTGATACAACCATTATAACAATTAACCAACAAATTAGTCCATTTACAGAACCACAAAAAATATTCACACTATACGTATTACCCATATATGAAATGACAAGGTTTCAAAACCACTTACTTGACAGTCACATAAATTCAGATAAGCCAATCATTGCGGAGGAGCTCAGTTACAATAAGGGAAAACCATGCTTTCACATAATCAGTAGATTGCAACCAAACTTTTTTAGAGCTAATGTCAACACTCAACAATATTCTCTACTCTGTCAAGAGTCATCTCTCCGGTTATACGTAATAAGTTTTAAAAATCTTCATTGGTTGACAGCAACAAAACATGGCTGTTTTCAGACATGCACAATGGGAAGTGATATGAACGTTGAGAATTAAAGATTTGAACATGATCACAATTAACATTCAGCAAGACTCCTTCATTTGCCAACAGAGAAATAATGATTTCCGTGGTGATAATGAGAAAGACAGAGGCATAAGCAGCCCCTAGATCGACCAAGCAGGCAGTAACAAACATCTGTGTGTTTCAATCCTCAAATCAAATGAATAAATTACATAATAGGACGCAGTCTCCCTGTTAATGAGAAATAGGTCTCAAACAGACCAATCCATTCAACTTGAATGGGGAGCCACAATAATCAACTATGGAGCAGCAGTGTATGGAACATGGTTCTGATGCGACTCAAGAACAGCTTCACAAAAGAAGGATCCAAGAATAACGAATTCCAAGACTTCGCATCAGAACGATCACTGGAAGCCATGACAGGATTTCCAGGACGAGTTCCTGAGGGAGAACTGGACCATAACGACCACTAACCTTTCGTCTATACGCAAAGGAATCTTCAGAATGGGATTTTTAAAATGATAACAACAATTTTAAACTCGTCTTCTAATGATAAAAAATATCTTTTTTTTTTTGGTTGAAATTTTAGTTTTTTTTAATCACCTTGATCAAGGTCTTTGGTTATTTAGAGTGAATTTTTTATTTTAAGATGATTTTTTTAATTAATTTTTTATATTTGTAAGAATTCAACATGATAAAAGGAGATTTATAATATTCACATTCATGCTCATCCAACCAGACTACTTTGGTGGTAAATGAGATGTTTAGGATGATAGTAACAATTTAAAACTCATCTTTTAATAATAAATAAAAAAATATCTTTTCGTTCTTGAAAGAATAAAAATGTTAATTTTTTTTTAACCATCATAGAAAAAAAAATTATTAGATCTGGAATCAGCACGTCAACTGTTTCTTGACCAATTCAACATATGTAAATTAATTTAATAAAAGTTGATCAAAATTATGAACTACTTTGTATATTGGCGCTTTGTTTCTATAATTACAATTAATTATTATTTTTATTTCAAATTAAAAATGATTATAAAAAATCAAGTAATGATATTAATTATTTTATATCAAATAATAATAAATTTTGTATTTTTAAAATTAATTGTAACTTAATATGTATACTAATATTCCTTCTCGATCTTCCGGAGCATGGATTATAGAGTTTTATAGGATTCCAAATGTCCAAATTCACTGCTTTGCTGAATCAACTGAAAAAATATTACTTTATGTGGTTTTAGTTTTTACAATTTGTTATACAAACATTTTAAATTTTAAAATAAAAAGAAAGTAAATATAATATCATTAATATAATATTTTGTAATTAAAAAAATATTTTCTATAACATGTTTGAAAAAAATTATCTAAAAAAATACGGTTATTATTTTAAATATATGCTAAATCACTATATTATCTTTTACTGCCCGTTTCCCATGTCATATTAACTCCATGTTGAACTCGTGATACATCGATATCCTTGATATAATTCAGACACTGAATCAGAGATATCAGGATTGTGATGGAGACGTAAACGTTCCCTAAATGATAAATTGCCCGTGAAACATACAACTGTCTATAAATAATGTCACCACAACGACTCAATGTAATCCAATTTTGTCCCTCCTATACGGAGCACTGGTCGCTATTAGCACATGGCAATGGAGGCCCACCAAATAATTAAAACCATTATGAATTTTCTATCAATCAAAATAAACCAATTTCAATTAACACCCAAGAAAGAAAATAAAAAAATTACACTCCTAAGCACCAAAGCATAGATTCAAATTTACAAATGCCATGTTGGGGAATGGGGATCAATCTTTTTTGCAGTTAGGTGGATAATACATTGAAATAATAATGTAGAAATACAGAGAGAGGAAAATTGGTGCTTGTAGGTTGGTGGCTGAAGATTCATCTGACATTTCAGAGGAATCAACGGCAAGAGGCATTCCATCACTGTTTAGAGTGCATGATTGTGGGTCAGGCCTTCCCTGCTCAACATCAAAGCTCGAAGAACCCCGAAACTGTGTGAATGTAAGCTGTTCTATCTTAGCCAGAAGCCATGTTAAGCCCATGAGTTCACAGTCTTTGTTATGGATCTTGCTGGTCCTATCTTCTTCTGACTTGCTTGAATTTGAAGACTTCTTTCTAAGCTGCATAGAAGCAATATCTCTTTCAATTAAATTTAGAGTATAGATTTAACACAAATGCCACACCATTGGGCAAAAAGAGGTTTGTTATATTACAGTCTTGATTGGTGTAACATTCACTCATAGAAAAATGATCAAAGCTGCACATCAATGCCATCTCTATTACCAAAATACTACACATAGGAGAAATATCAACCAACTAATTATTCGGCTTAGAAAATGGGTGGTGGTGTTGTACAAATTATAATAATGAGACATCGTGTTATGATTAATTTATTTTTTGTGAAGCAACAACCCCGAACAACATTTGGAACATCTTGAATGAAGTCCAACATTTTTTTAAATAATAAATAAATTTAAGATTCTGAAACAATGCATGGATTTTTATACGCGGAAAAAATAGGCACAAGAGACAGCATTTTTGCAGACTGTTAAATCAAATCGGAAGCAGGAACGATAAATCCCAATATGGCCACAGATATTATAGCATCTAATGCCAAGAACTACAGAAGTTAAGCAGGAAATGTGTCAGGCAATATGTGAATACTTCAGAAGAATCAGAGGGACAATCAGATCTCAGTTTTACTGCTTCGCAGTCAATTTACTAGGTAGCAGCACGTGACAGACAAAAATTAATGGATTAAAAGTACAACTATGTCTCTAGTCTCTACAATTAAACCATCACTAATGTGGCCAAGGCTGGCTAAGAACAAGAACACCGTCTTGTAAGTTAGAGCGTTAAAATCGTTTGTAATGTTTTATGCATTTAATTTAATTTAAGAAATAAAAACTCTTCTCGTAAACAACATCTCGTTTTACATTACACGTCACAACCAAAGTTATCAAAAGAGGGAGGTGGGAGTGTAGGACTACTGCTATGTGCTGATAAAAATGGCTTAACACCAAGAATCTAAAAATTTCTATTTATGTTGAAGACAGTATAGGGACATTGCACGTGCTTAATCTATATAGGCACACATGATTTGAGGACATTCGAATCATTTGACTGAAGTTCATTTCACTAACTTTCAAATTACTGAAGGGTGCCACTAATTATTCTGTTAACGTTCGTGAGCTACACAAATCCAAAGGCGCGTAAAGGAGAGTGCCAAGCAAAAAATCAGCAGTAACTAACCAGTATCCCAAAGTAAAGGAAGGCAAAAAATAACTTTCCCAATCACCAAGCATGAAGATTGAAGATTTAATCAGATGAAGCCTCGCTCAGCTTGATCATATTGGAATGAACAAGATCCATATCCATCAAATACCAAAAAACAATGCTAAATAGAAGAGAGCACCAAAACAAAATATGAAGAAAGAATGCTGAAAATAAAAAAGTTACCGAATAGAGACTATGCAAGCACTTGGAGCATCCACCCAGGCCGGGAAACTTGTTGACATTGGGTGCTGCTACTCGAGCAATCCCTCGCCAATCTTTTGACACTTTGATTGACAACAAGACTTCCACTTGGAGTAACTGAGAATGACTCAGGACATGTCAAAGGGTGAAGCCTAATGCCACAGTAGCAATAGACCACATCACAAGTCTCATTGGGCTGAAAAAGCTGGATTCCTCTAACTTTCAAGGCCTTCCCCAAGTCACTCACACATGTTTCTGAGTCATCAGGCAACAAGGGCATGTCATAGGATGTGGTATGGCCCTGTGAGGCACTAAGAGCAGTGGCTGAGTATGCAGAATAGAGCCACGCTGCGAGCACAGGACAGCATCTGCTACGGTGGAGGTCATCATCATCAGGTTTGTTGGAGCCACATGCACTCTTTATGGCTTCATAGTGGTCATCTGAGAGGTTGAGAGGGCAGCCTGCAGCATCAGCTTGTTCTGGGAAAGCAGGGGATTGTTCCTGTTGTTGAAGATGAGGAGGGGTTTGGGATGATTGGCTGAACCGCATCAGCATCAGGGAGGAGGAGACTAGTGCTGCACAGGAACAAAAGGGTCTTCAAGAATGGTGATTTTGGAGGAGGCAGTAGTGTCAGTGTCATAGTGACTTTAAGATACACTCTTTAGTCCAAGGAAAAGGGGAAATTAAGGTGGGTATGAATGTGGATAGATGTGGTCTTGTTTCTCTTCTGAAGAGAATATTGGGATGGTATGGGCGTGGTGGCCTGGCCTCTGTTGGGTCAGAACTCAGAACTCACAAGCCAGGAAAGGGAAAGAGAAATAAAGGCTGGTGGCCTGGTGGGGTTCAGCTAAGTTTGGCACTATGCTAATGCTACCTCATTTCATTTAGATCTAATCTAAGAGTAACTTAGTACGCTCATTTTACCTCTATAAAGTTTCGTACAGGGATTAGCAAATAAATACCTTCATTCATGGATAAATGAACTTGATTGTGTTCCATCTTTTTAGAATTTTTACTCTGCTAATTTTCTACTTTGTCAGTTTCTACATCTA
>NW_021143656.1:0-33581 GCF_004193775.1 Glycine soja
AATCTGTGATCATGCTAGTCTCCGACTTGCTTGATTACAGTGAACCCTCATCTAGAGCTTTTCTCTTTGAAAACT
Organism: Glycine soja; assembly: GCF_004193775.1. Classification (NCBI taxonomy): domain Eukaryota; kingdom Viridiplantae; phylum Streptophyta; class Magnoliopsida; order Fabales; family Fabaceae; genus Glycine; species Glycine soja. Next base: position 76 of record NW_021143656.1, read on the forward strand.
ATTTTGCTAGTAGTCCCTACTGCTACAATATGTTCTTCGAAGGGATGATACCTCTAGAAACCATCAAGAGAGATATGACTACTTGGGGATTATTAGCTAAAAGCCTAGTTAGTTCTTCCCTTATAGGTCCCTTAAATAGGGGCACGGAGCAAACACGCTGCGTGCCATTTTCACACTGCCATGCATGAGTATCATATACCCTTTTGCTTATGTTCGGTAAATATTGTCATACTGTGTACATTCCCGGCATTGTGTCTTTTGCATAGGCATTGCATATGGGTTCTGTCTTGATCCCTACTGTAAACAAACCAACGGAGGGTCCGTGTCGCCTTCTTAAAAACGTGCGTTGGGGCATTTTGCTACCCCTAGACGTCGTATCTAAGAAGGGGACAAATTCCCCGGACCCCCGCATTCCTAGATTGCATCTGTGTCATATGCATTCCATCATGCATTCATCCATCCCACCCATGAGATATCGGAGTTTTGATTTGCACCAGCTTTTGTCTCACTTTAGTAAGCATGGGAACAAATCAAACCGGCAAGAGGTTCTACCAAGTCAAGGTCAAAAGCCTAGATACCACCAGCATCAAGGAATTAGGGCGGTTGATGGAACCCCTCCAAATGCAAGCCTTCCGCAAGACTTACGGAAAGGTCTTAGAGTTAACCATAGCAGAGGTGTCCATAGAAGCCATTGTATCACTTACCCAATACTACGACCAGCCTTTGAGGTGCTTCACATTCGGAGACTTCCAATTAGTACCAACCATTGAAGAATTTGAGGAAATTCTAGGATGTCCTCTCGGGGGAAGAAAACCATATCTTTCCTCCGGGTGTCTCCCCTCTTTGAGCAGAATTGCAACTGTGGTCAAGGATTCAGCAAGAGGTTTGGACCGCATAAAACAGACTCGGAACGGCATAGCGGGCCTACCACAGAGGTACCTAGAAGACAAGGCGAGGGGTATGGCCAATCAAGGAGACTGGGTCCCGTTTATGGATGTGTTAGCTTTGGCTAATTTTGGGGTCGTCCTCTTTCCAAACGTGGATGGTTTGGTAGACCTAGCAGCAATCGACGCTTTCCTTGCCTACCACCATAGCAAGGAAAGTCCGGTGGTAGCTGTCTTGGCAGATCTATTTGACACATTTGACCGAAGGTGCGAAAAGAGTAGCGCACGGATCATCTGTTGCTTACCCGCCCTCTGTGTTTGGTTGGTTTCGCACTTGTTCCAACAAGACACAAGACATCCATGTCCGCTCCTGAGCCATCGCTCGTGTACTGAAAAGAGGAGAATAGATTGGGACCAGCTCTTGGCCGGATAGGAGGTAGAACAATCAGTTGGTTCCCCGATGGAAGGAAGGAAAAGAAGGAGTCCTTTTCTCATGTGGAAAATACCCAAACATTCCGCTGGTAGGAACGAGGGGTTGTATTAACTACAATCCCGCGCTCGCTATAAGACAACTAGGGTACCCCATGAGGGGAGCACCGACGGAAGAAAGCATGTCTCCTTTCCTTGTGAGGGATCTCGGCGCACAAAATTCCAAGACTATACAAAGAATCCATAAGGCATGGGAAACCCCGTTAAGGAAAGATCAAGAGCTTAGAGGCATTTGTAATGGCATCATTGGTGGGTACCACGAATGGCTGAAAGTTCATATACGAGGTTTAGATTGGCTCGCCAAGCTAAAAGTCGTCAGCGAAGAGAATTTTGAAGCACCGGAAGAGGACGAAGAAGTCCAAGCTCTCAAAAGCGAGTTAGGAAAGGCAAAACTTGCCAAGGAGAAGTTCAAGTTGGCCGCTACACACATTCGGAAGGAGTGTGCCGGGTTACGGGAAGAGAATGCAATTACCGCAAGAGCCCTTGAACAAGAGACCAAGAGGGCTCGCATGGAAGAGTATGGCCGGAACAAATTTCACGGAGCTCTATGGGGTAGCAATAGTGAACTCAAGTTGCGAAGGGAAGAAAGGGACCAGTCGCGAGCACATAGCATGGTTTTGAAAGAGGAGTTAGTTGCCTGTTCAAGGTCCAAAAGAAGCTTGTCTCAGCGTTTGTGCGAGACGGAGACCAACATGCTAGCTATCATCGCCAAGTACCAAGAAGAGTTAGGTCTAGCCGCGGCCCACGAGCATAGGATTACGGACGAATATGCCCAAGTATACGCGGAAAAAGAGGCTAGAGGAAGGGTGATCGACTCTTTACACCAAGAGGCAACCATGTGGATGGATCGGTTTGCTCTTACCTTGAACGGGAGTCAAGAACTTCCCCGTTTGTTAGCCAAGGCCAAAGCGATGGCAGACACCTACTCCGCCCCCGAAGAGATTCACGGGCTTCTCGGCTATTGTCAGCATATGATAGACTTAATGGCCCACATAATTAGAAATCGTTAGGAAACTTGTATGGTCTCTCAGACCTTGACTAGATATGACTTCCTTTTTGAAATAAAATGAGTTGGTCCCATGTTTCTACTCCAAAAACTTGTGCAAATCAAATCACTCCTACGTTTCATCTCTAGCATGCATTTTCTTTCTTTTACCCACTCCTCACGTTTGGTTTTTTAGGGAAAAACACCATAACTAAACGCGCCGCAAGGGATCCCTATCGCACCAGATCCAAATCTAGAACGATGGGTGATCAAGAGGAGACGCAGGAACAGATGAAAGCCGACATGTCGGCTCTGAAAGAACAAATGGCCTCCATGATGGAGGCCATGTTAAGTATGAAGCAGCTCATAGAGAAGAACGCGGCCACCGCCGCCGCTGTCAGTTCGGCTGCCGAAGCAGACCCGACTCTCTTGGCAACTACGCACCATCCTCCCTCAAACATAGTAGGACGGGGAAGGGACACACTGGGGAACGATGGCAGCCCTCACCTGGGATACAACCGAGCGGCTTACCCTTATGGATTGCCGCCCAACTATTCACCACCCGTCTTGCAAGAAGATGCGGGCCACATTGCCTCTCCCGTCCATGAAAGAGAGCCTCCTCAGCAGCCCGACGAAGTCCATAAAGACCCTCAAGATTATGCTCGAAGGGATGTCGAGTTCTATCCCCCGATCCCCGAAGGGCCGGCACCAGGCACGTTGCCTCAACCCAACATCGCAGCTTCGCCAATAGTTTTGTCCATGGAAGGGCCGCCCCCAGCAACTGAAGAAAGGAGGAAGCTCGATCTCCTTGAGGAAAGATTGAGGGCTGTGGAAGGATTTGGGGACTATCCGTTTGCAGACATGACGGATCTTTGCTTAGTACCCGATGTTGTTATTCCCCCGAAGTTCAAAGTGCCGGACTTCGACAAGTATAAAGGGACGACTTGTCCCAAAAACCATCTCAAAATGTACTGCCGTAAGATGGGCGCCCACTCTAAAGATGAAAAGCTGTTGATACACTTCTTTCAGGATAGCTTGGCCGGAGCTGCGGTAGTGTGGTACACTAATTTGGAAGCTTCCCGTATCCGTACTTGGAAGGATCTGATTACTGCCTTCCTAAGGCAGTATCAGTACAATTCTGATATGGCTCCTGACCGTACTCAACTGCAGAATATGTTCAAGAAAGAGGGTGAAACCTTTAAAGAATATGCACAGCGATGGAGGGATTTGGCGGCACAAGTAGCTCCTCCCATGGTTGAGAGAGAGATGATCACCATGATGGTAGACACTCTGCCAGTGTTCTACTATGAGAAGCTAGTGGGTTACATGCCGTCCAGCTTTGCGGATCTGGTGTTTGTCGGGGAAAGAATCGAGGTTGGATTGAAAAGGGGAAAGTTTGATTACGTTTCCTCCACAAACGCGAATGCCAAAAGAATCGGGGCAACAGGGGCAAAAAGGAAGGAAGGAGATGCCCATGCCGTCTCTTCAACACCCGCGTGGGTCAAACCCCAGCAAACACCTCATGGTACCCATCAGTACGCGCAACATCACCCAAGCTTCTCGGCTCATGCTGGGAACGCCTCTAGTTCAACACCCGTGCAGCCTAAGGCACCCACCCAGAGGGAAGCTCCCCAAGTTCCAACTCCGAACACGACTCGACCGGCCGGTAATTCCAACACGACAAGGAACTTCCCTCCAAGGCCATTGCCGGAATTCACCCCGCTCCCAATGACGTACGAAGATCTTCTACCATCCCTCATCGCCAATCATTTGGCCGTGGTAACTCCCGGAAGGGTCCTCGAACCCCCTTTCCCGAAGTGGTATGACCCTAACGCAACTTGCAAGTACCATGGGGGTGTCCCGGGGCATTCCGTCGAGAAATGCTTGGCCCTTAAATACAAGGTCCAACATTTAATGGATGCCGGATGGCTGACTTTCCAAGAGGATCGGCCCAATGTGAGAACCAACCCGCTCGCCAATCATGGAGGGGGAGCGGTTCATGCAGTTGAGTCCGATAGGCCGCACAGGTCTAAACCTTTAAGGGATGTGGCAACCCCTAGGAGGTTTATCTTTAAGGCCCTACAAAAAGGAGGTGTGATTCCCCATAGTGGGTGTAAGAAGGATTCCTGTCTGCTACACTCCGGCGAGATGCATGACATGGAGACGTGTTTGGAAGTAGAGGAATTGTTACAGCGGATGATAGATCAAGGTCGACTGGAAGTCGGCATTGAAGGAAAAGAAGAGCAGCATATATGCATGCAATCTACGGAGGGGAGCGGTGTTGCGAAGCCCAAACCCTTGGTGATATACTTCACTAAAAGCGCAGCTTCGCAAAAGCCCGGACACCCCTTAATAGCCAAACCTGTTCCTTTCCCTTACCAAGATAGTCACGCGGTCCCGTGGAGATATACACCTCCGGGGAAGAGGGAAGAAGAAGTCACTGACGTCAGCTCGCTGTCAGCTAAAGTAACAAATATCACGGGACTGAGTGGTGTGACCCGTAGTGGTCGTGTGTTCGCACCTCCGGACCTGCCAGTCCAACCCGCCGAAGAACAAGATGGCGAAGCACCCCACGCTTCGAATAAAGATATTCCAGCAAAGGGGCCCCCGGAGAAAAAGGATGGTAGAAAGGAGGTGTCGCTAGAGGAAGCCAGCGAGTTCCTTCGGATAATTCAGCAGAGCGAATTCAAGGTTATCGAACAGCTCAACAAAACCCCGGCTAGGGTCTCGCTGTTGGAGTTACTTATGAGCTCCGAGCCTCATCGGGCTCTGCTAGTAAAAGTGTTGAACGAGGCTCACGTGGCCCAAGATATCTCGGTAGAAGGTTTCGGAGGGCTGGTCAACAATGTCACTGCCAACAACTATCTTGCCTTCGCCGAAGAAGAAATCCCCGCCGAGGGGAGAGGGCATAATAAGGCTTTACACGTATCAGTCAAGTGTATGGACCATATCGTAGCCAAGGTGCTCATCGATAATGGTTCCAGTTTAAACGTGATGCCTAAGAGCACTTTGGAGAAGTTACCATTCAATGCTTCCCACTTAAAACCAAGTTCAATGGTGGTTCGGGCCTTCGACGGCACTCGCCGAGAGGTTAGGGGAGAGATCAATCTCCCAGTACAAATAGGCCCTCACACCTGTCAAGTCACCTTCCAAATAATGGATATTAACCCCCCCTACAGCTGCCTGTTGGGGCGCCCGTGGATCCACTCAGTGGGAGTTGTGCCTTCTACACTCCACCAAAAGCTGAAATTCGTAGTGGAGGGGCACTTGGTCATCGTGTCAGGCGAGGAAGATATCTTGGTAAGCTGCCCATCCTCCATGCCTTATGTGGAAGCCGCAGAAGAATCGTTAGAAACTGCTTTCCAGTCTTTTGAGGTGGTCAGCATTTCCTCCGTGGACTCCCTCTTTGGGCAGCCTTGTCTGTCCGATGCAGCGGTAATGATGGCCCGAGTTATGTTGGGGAACGGTTATGAACCCGGGATGGGTTTAGGCAAAAACAACGGCGGCATAACTAGCCTGATAAATACCCAAGGAAATCGTGGGAAGTATGGTTTAGGCTATAAGCCCACTCAGGCGGACATGAAAAGAAGCATTACGGGAAGGAAGAACAGTGGTCAAAGCTCGCGTTGGAGACAAGAAAGTGAAGGAAGCCCGCCCTGCCACATATGTAGAAGCTTTATAAGCGCGGGTCTGGGAGACAAAGGTCAAGCGTTCGCGATATGCGAGGATGATAATCCGAGTACTTTGGATTTGGTACGACCATGCCCTCCTGATTTCCAGCTGGGAAATTGGCGAGTGGAGGAACGCCCCGGCATTTACGCAACGAGCATAATGTAAACCTTTACGGTTTTAAAAGCTCTATAGTTGGGCCTAGGCTTTAGAGTTTTTCCTTTTGTTAAGGCTTTGTGTCTTTTGTTTTTAAATTTATAATACAAGGATCTTTCTTCATCTGTTCCTGGTCTCTACCCATTCTCATTCATTTGCATGTTTACTTCTTTTTCTGAAACGCAGATCCGATGACGAGTCCCCCGAAGGTACTAATACCTGGGACCCGCCTATCAACTTCGAGCGAGAAATGAATCAAACGGAAGATGAAGGAGATGAGGATGTGGGACTTCCCCCAGAACTAGAAAGAATGGTCGCCCATGAGGACCAAGAAACGGGGCCTCATCAAGAAGAAACAGAGCTAGTAGACTTAGGAATTGGCAGTGGAAAGAGGGAAGTAAAGATAGGTACAGGTATTACCGCACCTATCCGTGAAGAATTAATAATCCTGCTAAAAGACTACCAAGACATCTTTGCTTGGTCATACCAAGATATGCCCGGTTTGAGTTCTGACATTGTACAACACCGATTACCTCTAAATCCCGAGTGTTCCCCGGTAAAACAGAAACTGAGAAGGATGAAGCCCGAAACATCCTTGAAGATAAAAGAAGAAGTGAAGAAGCAATTTGACGCTGGATTTCTGGCCGTCGCTCGGTATCCGGAATGGGTTGCCAACATCGTACCAGTTCCTAAGAAAGATGGAAAAGTACGAATGTGTGTGGATTATCGGGACCTGAATCGGGCCAGTCCCAAGGACAATTTTCCTTTACCACACATCGATATCCTCGTGGATAACACGGCTAATTTCGCTTTATTTTCCTTCATGGACGGTTTCTCTGGTTACAATCAGATAAAGATGGCGCCCGAGGATATGGAAAAGACTACTTTCGTCACCCTGTGGGGAACGTTCTGTTACAAGGTGATGTCCTTTGGACTCAAGAATGCCGGGGCAACTTATCAACGGGCCATGGTAGCTTTGGTCCATGATATGATGCATCAAGAGATCGAGGTCTACGTGGACGACATAATTGCTAAATCTAAATCCGAGGAAGAACACCTTGTCAACCTGCGGAAATTGATCGAAAGGCTTAAGAAATATCAATTAAGGTTGAACCCCGCTAAGTGTACCTTCGGGGTCAAATCAGGGAAATTGCTTGGTTTCATTGTAAGCCAGAAAGGGATAGAGGTAGACCCCGAAAAAGTGAAGGCTATCCTTGAGATGCCAGAACCCCGTACAGAGAGGCAAGTCCGAGGTTTCCTGGGGCGCTTGAATTATATTGCCAGATTCATATCGCAGCTCACCGCCATTTGTGAGCCGTTGTTTAAACTCTTGCGCAAAAACCAAACTGATCGGTGGAATGAGGATTGCCAAGAGGCTTTTGGGAGGATCAAAAAGTGCCTAATGAATCCTCCCGTGCTTATGCCACCAGTACCGGGAAGGCCTCTCATTTTGTACATGACAATCTTGGACGAGTCAATGGGGTGTATGCTGGGGCAACATGACGAATCCGGGAAGAAAGAGCGCGCTGTTTACTACCTAAGTAAGAAGTTCACGACCTGTGAGATGAATTACTCCTTGCTCGAAAGAATGTGTTGTGCTTTAGTATGGGCATCCCATCGCCTAAGGCAGTACATGCTGAGCCATACTACCTGGTTGATATCCAAAATGGACCCCGTTAAGTACATCTTTGAAAAGCCAGCTCTCACAGGACGAATCGCCCGGTGGCAAGTCTTGCTATCTGAGTTTGATATAGTCTACGTCACCCAAAAGGCGATAAAAGGAAGCGCTTTGGCAGATTATTTGGCTCAACAGCCTCTTAACGACTACCAGCCCATGCATCCGAAGTTCCCGGATGAGGACATCATGGCCTTGTTCGAGGAAAAGTTGGACGAAGATCGGGACAAATGGACTGTATGGTTTGACGGAGCTTCAAACATTCTAGGTCATGGCGTTGGGGCAGTGTTGGTCTCTCCGGACAATCAATGTGTACCTTTCACAGCCAGGCTAGGATTCGACTGCACCAACAACATGGCCGAATATGAAGCATGTGCCCTAGCTGTCCAGGCAGCAATTGACTCCAATGTCAAACTACTCAAGGTGTACGGCGACTCAGCGTTGGTAATCCATCAGCTGAGAGGGGAATGGGAAACTAGAGATCCCAAGCTGATACCCTACAAAGCCTATATCAAGGAATTGGCTAAGACTTTCGATGAGATCTCCTTCCATCATGTTCCTCGCGAGGAAAATCAAATGGCGGATGCACTTGCTACGTTGGCGTCTATGTTCCAGCTAACACCGCACTGGGATCTACCCTACATTGAATTTTGGTGCCGTGGCAAACCCGCACATTGTTGCCAAGTGGAAGAGGAACGGGACGGAAAGCCTTGGTATTTCGACATCAAGCGATATGTCGTAAGCAAAGAATACCCGCCAGAGATTGCCGACAACGATAAAAGGACATTGAGGAGGTTGGCAGCCGGTTTCTTTGTGAGCGGAAGCATACTGTATAAAAGAAATCACGACATGACACTCCTGCGGTGTGTGGATGCCAAAGAGGCAAATCACATGATCGAAGAAGTCCATGAGGGCTCGTTTGGAACGCACGCCAACGGACATGCTATGGCCAGGAAGATCCTAAGAGCAGGTTATTACTGGCTTACCATGGAAAGTGATTGTTGTGTCCATGTGAGGAAATGCCACAAATGTCAAGCATTCTCAGATAATGTCAATGCCCCACCACACCCTCTGAATGTCATGTCCGCCCCTTGGCCTTTCTCCATGTGGGGAATAGATGTCATCGGGGCCATCGAGCCCAAGGCCTCGAATGGTCATTGCTTCATCCTCGTAGCGATAGATTATTTCACCAAGTGGGTCGAGGCGGCTTCATATACCAATGTCACGAGGAATGTGGTGGTCAGGTTCATTAAGAAATAGATCATCTGCCGATATGGTTTGCCAAGGAAGATTATCACGGACAACGGCACCAACCTGAATAATAAGATGATGGCGGAAATGTGCGAGGAGTTTAAAATCCAGCATCACAATTCCACGCCCTACCGGCCGAAGATGAATGGAGCCGTGGAAGCGGCCAATAAGAATATCAAAAAGATTATCCAAAAGATGACCGTGTCATACAAGGATTGGCACGAGATGCTCCCATTCGCGTTACACGGTTACCGGACTTCAGTGCGAACGTCAACTGGGGCAATTAAGGATGTCGCTGCATGTTCTTTATCTTTATGCGTTTTCTGGATTTCCCCCAGGGATTTCCTGTCTGTTGTATCTCTCGTTACAATCTTTCAAAGAAATGAACGTGGATTCGAGGCTTTTAGTCCTCACGTTAGTTTCACACCTTGCGTTAATCTGTGATCACCTGAGCCCTTCCGCTCAGTTCATGGGATCCCCCAAGCGCTTAATTAGAATTGAACCTGAACCAACTTTCCCTAAATTTGCTGCGTTTGAAAACATTCATACATACGCATACGCATACGCATACGCATGCATATTGTTGTGGTAAAAAAAAAAAAAACAGGGGCAGGATCATCTTGGGCTACCTTCTGGGGGTAGAGACAAAACATGAACGGCAGAAACCAATCAAGGTAAGATAATGACGCTGTCAAGATTGGCCATACCTGGTTGTTTATTACTTGCAGGTACTTAAGGACGGATGCAAGTAGGGATGGGGTCACGACCGACCGATCGTTGCCCCTTCTCTGCGCGAGATAAGCAGAGAATGTCGCTGCGAGCCAGCCCCGTATCCTTTGTATTTTGCAGCTTTCTTTTACTATTTGTAAGAATAAGTAATCAACGCCTAATTCTAACCTAAGTAAGTTCAAGTTAGGCAAGATGCTAATCCATGAGAAGGGAGGGGACATGGTTAATGTTCCCCTCAAAAAAAAAAAAAATGCAGGTTAGCTCGCCTGGGCGAGCTGGGCTCGCCTGGGCGAGCCACCCCTGCACCAAATTATAAGAATGACGAAAGGGGGGGCGTTTTTACATTCAAAAACTTCTTTTCCCCCCTTTCAAAAGCCATACCCACGGGATTGACGAGTTTGCAGCCCTAGGGTCATCCTTTTTCGCATTTTTTGATTTCGTTTTGCGCTTTTGTTCATCACCACCAAGAAATGGCCCCGAGGAAGCTTGCCTCAAAGAGGTCCAGGAAGGACAAGGCAGCAGAAGGAACTAGTTCCGCTCCGGAGTATGACAGTCACCGCTTTAGGAGCGCTGTACACCAGCAGCGCTTCGAGGCCATCAAGGGATGGTCGTTTCTCCGGGAGCGACGCGTCCAGCTCAGGGACGACGAGTATACTGATTTCCAGGAGGAAATAGGGCGCCGGCGGTGGGCATCACTGGTTACTCCCATGGCCAAGTTTGATCCAGAAATAGTCCTTGAGTTTTATGCCAATGCTTGGCCAACAGAGGAGGGCGTGCGTGACATGAGATCCTGGGTAAGGGGTCAGTGGATCCCGTTTGATGCCGACGCTATCGGCCAACTCCTAGGATATCCGTTGGTGTTGGAAGAGGGCCAGGAATGTGAGTATGGCCAGAGGAGGAACCGGTCTGATGGGTTCGATGAGGAGGCCATCGCCCAGCTGCTATGTATACCGGGGCAGGATTTTGCCCGGACTGCTGCAGGGAGGCGGGTGCGAATCATGCGCACCAACATGACCACCCTGACCCATATATGGATGACGTTGCTCCTCAGCAACATCCTGCCCACCGATCATAATTCCGACCTTCCCATGCCGAAGTGTCAACTGGTGTACGCCATCCTGACACGGATGAGCATCCATGTGGCTCAGTTGATCGCTGATGCCATCTATATTTTTGCAGGTATGGCGCCCACTAGGCACCCTTTGGACCCAGATAAGTCCAACAGGGCCCTGGGATTCCCCGCACTGATCACAGGACTCTGCCAGTCGTTCGGGGTCCCCGTTGCACCTACCAAGGTGATTCGGCCGCCCATCACCCGGGCTTTTATTGAGAAGTACTGTACCTAGAGACAGGCTCAGGGTGATGCTCCACAGGCCGCAGGCGCGCCACCACCACCTCATCAGGCTGGCCAGGCTGGGGCATTTGACATGGAGCAGTATTTACGGCATTTGGTTCGCCAGCAGGCGGCCAACCACCGAGCACATGTACGGACCCATGATTGTCTGTACCAGATGCGCCTTAGCATGCAGAGCCAGGGCTTCGCTTCTTTTTCATGCCCTACTCCAGACCAGTTCAGGGCAGAGGTTGCATGGCCCGGAGATTGGCCCGAGGCCCAAGCAGGAGAGGCACCCCCAGAAGCTCCCGGCGACGGAGAAGAGGCCCACGAGGATGAGGAGATGGCCGATTTGCTTGACTTCTTGGGAGGGAGTGGAGATACGTGACTGGGAGATCCCCAGATTCATGTTTTCTTTCATATTTCTTTTGTCATTTTTATTCTATGTTATTGTTTTGACTTGAGAGACTAATGTTTGTTTTTGTTGTTTCGATTGTCATTTGTACAGCGCATACGTTTTTGTTTAGATTGTTGCGTTAGTGTTTATATATCATTACTATTGATGATGTTTGGAATTCTGGAGCCGTGTAGAGTTCTTCGTTTAGGAACATCGTCCAAAGAATATATGTGTAAAACAAACAAAAAAAAAATCATGATAAAAATAAAAATAGAAAAGAAAAAATGAAATGAATGAAATGGAAAAGAGAACAAAAAGGAAAAGAAGAAAGCAAGTAAGGAAAAAGGTGGAAAAAGAGAAAATAAGTTGTCTAGCTAAAAAACCGACATGCTTTTGAAAAGAGACGATTTCCAACTTTTCTTTGAAAAAAAAAATTCATTCATTGATCATAACCGATTTTTGAAGAAAAAAAAACGTGTCTACACCTGAAGGGTGAATGCTGTGAAAATTTCCCCGGACGCCCAAAATGACTTGGAGGAATGCACAAATTGATAAAAGAACATATTTTGGAAACATTGGGTTGACTAAAATAGAGGAAATGAATCCTGAGCCCTAGCATCACATGACCATAAAAATTTGACACTTGAGTGTCCGCATAGGTGCATGCATGACCAGTTTTGCATAAAGTTTCTAAATCATCATTTTTGCATTTGTGTCATGGAAATAATGTGGGGCATCCCTTTTATCCTTGAACCAAACCAAACCCCGACATGTATCATGTCTAGCCATTCTACAAACCTTGAGCCAAAATCCTGACTCACCATAAACCTTGACCTAGGGTGAGAATGTCAATCCTTACCCTCGGAAGCAAAAAAGAAAAGAAGGAAAATTTCCAATCAAAGAGAAAGCAAAAAAAGAAAAGAAAGGAAATTCCCAATCAAAGAGTGGGAGAAAGCAAAAAGAAAAGAAAGAAAATTCCCAATCCAAGGATGGGAGAAAGTAAAAAAAAAAAGAAGAAGAAGAAGAAGAAGGAAAGAAAGCCCCTGATCGGGAATCGAAGGAAAAAACAGAAGAAATATGCAGAGAGGTCTTTGGACCGGACAATATCTGAACAATACAGAATTGTCACCAAATGAACGAAAAAAGAAGGAAAGGGAACCACGACCTAAAATAGTCTTCTCCCTTTGATTACCAACCAAAATCCCGTGCGCTAGCGACTTTTTTTTCCGCGCCCCGCACTAAACAAAAAAACAGAAAAAGAAAAAGCCAGAAAAATCAAAAGCCAAAAACACACAAAAGCCGAAAGAAGAAACCACCAAAAGAACCCATTCCCAAGGGAAGTCCTATTTGATCCATGATCACGCATGTAATTTTTGATTTGATAGGAAATAATTTGCAAAGTCAAGTCATGACATATCTATGGTTCGGAATTAGGATGAAACACTTACCTGTGCGAGATTGATACACTTTGAGTGGATTTCTTCTATTTTTGTCGAACCCAGTGTTTCCTCTTGTCGCAACCTACCCTTCGGCGGGAGGGCGACGCGTGACTCGCGGGATGCGTGTTCCACGAAAGGAATACGCGCGGAGTCGCCACCAACGTTTATTTGAGGAAAACGTCGGAAAAACCGGAAAAGACGCGATCTACGAACTTTTAAGTGAAAGGTTCGGGAGTTGTATTTACGCACGGGGAAGGTATTAGCACCCCATACGTCCGCCCCAAGGGACGGCAGCCTTTAATCGAATGTGCAAACATGACTTTGATTTTTTATGTTCCCTTTTTATGTCTCTATGTCCTTTATACCCTTTTTATATTTTTTTCTCTTTGTGGTCGACAAGGGTGTTTCCCTTTGCTCCTACGTATTCCTCAATTTGGGATGAGAAAATCAGACCTACGTAGTTCTTTTTTATCAAGTGATTCTTTTTTACTTTAAGAGGTGATCATTTTAAGGCGTTGGACCTTAAAAATGATCCATTTTACTTAGTGAGAAATTGAAATGACGAACTTCAAAAGCCTATTTTTTGTGGACGAGCTTGACTAGGCGAGTTGATTTTAGCCTTAGTTTCACTTTAGTTATTAATCAATTCGATTAAGAATGAGAAATCCCAAAGAGAAAACGTCCGATTGATTTTCCGCTTTATTTTACTAAAAGATGTTTTTCGATTATTTATATTATTTTTTACCTCTTTTTGATTTCCAACGTGGTTACGGCACGACCGAACGGTCGGAATTTATTTTAACCGAAGTTAATGGATAATACAATTCAAACGTTCGGTGGAAATTTATTTTATTTTTAAGTTAAGCGAGAAATGACTTAAGTAAAATGGCTTAAGCACGTCAACAGGGGGTATAAAAAGTAAACAAAACGAGAATAAAAATGCACGAAACACAATGTGGACCACTACGGGTACATAGAATGAATCGAAAAGCTTGGTTCGAGGTACTTACCCGTTGAAGATCGAAGAACGATGAAGAACGAATGAAGAACGTCGAAGAACGGTTGAAACCTTTGCGAGATTCCTCACGGAAAACGTTACGGAAACGTTTCGGAAGCGCCTCGGCTTAGATTTTCTTCACGGAAACAATTTTTCCAAGCAAATTCGAAAGAGAGAGAAGTGCCTAAGGGGCTGAACCCCTTCCTTCTTGCCTTCCTCCCCTATTTATAGCAAAATAGGGGAGGTGGTTGCCGCCCAGCTCGCCCAGGCGAGCAGGGTTGCTTCCTCCAGAAGCAACCGCCTTCTGGAGGAATATTCCAGAGGGCCCAAGTGGGCCTGGGTGCTATTTGCACCCCCATTTTTACTAAGTACACCCCCTCTGCTGTTTTTTTGGTGATTCTTTTTTCGTAAAGTTACGGAAACTTACGAATTTCGTAACGATACTTGTTTTCTTTCCGTAATGTTACGGAACCTTGCGGATTACATAATCATCCCCTTTTTGACTTACGGAATGTTACGGAACCTCACTTAATTATGCAATGATGCTTCCATTGGATTTCCGGTGTGTCACGGAAACTTACGGATTGTGCATCAATATTTTTTTGGTTTTTCGGCATGTCCTGAAATTTCACAAATTGCCTAATGATGGGTGCCAAGCACCTCACGAGGACCAAAGAATGGTCGCACGTCATCGAGCAAAGGTCCCCGGACGAAATTAGGGTATGACAGTTGCCCCTCTTTACTTGTCTTTTATTGGAGATAAAAGGAAAGTAAAGATAAGACACTAATTTCGTTCCTCTCGATTTGGCGAGAGTCGCGGGGGACCATAAAATCTCCACATGCAAATGACTTGTTGTTCCCAAAATTTCACAAATTGCCTAATGATGGGTGCCAAGCACCTCACAAGGACCAAAGAATGGTCGCATGTCATCAAGCAAAGGTCCCCGAAAATCAGTGTATGACACTAATTTCGCTCCTCTCGGTTGACGAAAGTCGCGGGTGACCATGACTTGTCGTTCCTAGAATTTCACAAATTGCCTAATGATGGATGCCAAGCATCTCACAAGGACCAAAGAATGGTCGCATGTCATCAAGCAAAGGTCCCCGAAAATTAGTGTATGACACTAATTTGGCTTCTCTCGGTTGACGAGAGTCGCGGGCGACCATGAAATTTCCGCATGTAAATGACTTGTTGTTCCCGGAGGAACAAAAGGTGCAGAAGACTATGTCAGCCTCTGCATGCTATCAAGCGTTCTGTCTTACAGATAGCAAAAGAATGTTTATACGGATAACCACTCGGGTATTTCCGCGTATCATCGGGCCCGCCGCCTCTGGATGACAAAAGGGTGCGAATAACCATAAGGTATCTCCGCGTATCATCGGGCCCGCCGCCTCTGGATGATACAAGGGTGCAGAATGACCCAACTTGGTCTCTGCTTGTCATCGGGCCCGCCGCCTCTGGATGACAAAAGGGTGCAAATAACCGTAAGGTATCTCCGCGTATCATCGGGCCCGCCGCCTCTGGATGATACAAGGGTGCAGAATGACCAAACTTGGTCTCTGCTTGTCATCGGGCCCGCCGCCTCTGGATGACAAAAGGGTGCGAATAACCGTAAGGTATCTCCGCGTATCATCGGGCCCGCCACCTCTGGATGATACAAGGGTGCAGAATGACCAAACTTGGTCTCTGCTTGTCATCGGGCCCGCCGCCTCTGGATGACAAAAGGGTGCGAATAACCGTAAGGTATCTCCGCGTATCATCGGGCCCGCCGCCTCTGGATGATACAAGGGTGCAGAATGACCAAACTTGGTCTCTGCTTGTCATCGGGCCCGCCGCCTCTGGATGACAAAAGGGTGCGAATAACCGTAAGGTATCTCCGCGTATCATCGGGCCCGCCGCCTCTGGATGATACAAGGGTGCAGAATGACCAAACTTGGTCTCTGCTTGTCATCGGGCCCGCCGCCTCTGGATGACAAAAGGGTGCGAATAACCGTAAGGTATCTCCGCGTATCATCGGGCCCGCCGCCTCTGGATGATACAAGGGTGCAGAATGACCAAACTTGGTCTCTGCTTGTCATCGGGCCCGCCGCCTCTGGATGACAAAAGGGTGCGGATAACCGTAAGGTATCTCCGCGTATCATCGGGCCCGCCGCCTCTGGATGACAAAAGGGTGCGGATAACCGTAAGGTATCTCCGCATATCATCGGGCCCGCCGCCTCTGGATGATACAAGGGTGCAGAATGACCAAACTTGGTCTCTGCTTGTCATCGGGCCCGCCGCCTCTGGATGACAAAAGGGTGCGAATAACCGTAAGGTATCTCCGCGTATCATCGGGCCCGCCGCCTCTGGATGATACAAGGGTGCAGAATGACCAAACTTGGTCTCTGCTTGTCATCGGGCCCGCCGCCTCTGGATGACAAAAGGGTGCGGATAACCGTAAGGTATCTCCGCGTATCATCGGGCCCGCCGCCTTTGGATGATACAAGGGTGCACGTCACATGACCTCAGGGTCAGTATGACAAAGAGTATGGGGCGGCCGACAAAAGCAAAGCTCTTGCTCCTACGTATCCTCCAATGAGGAACTCAGACCTACGTAGTTCTGGATAACTTGTGAGACTTGAAAAAGTCTCGGTGTTTTCTCCACTAAAATGCAAACATGCTTTAGCAAAGAGACAAATATTCCAACTGATTTAGAGCAGCATATGCTTTTTTGAGTGAAAAACAATGCGTCTACCGGGGAAGGAGAGTCTGCTGATGAAATCTCCCATAACCATAAATGAGATTTTGGATGTTAGCATTTCGTTTCTAAATGACCATTTAGAGGAAACACTGGGTTCGACAAAAATAGAAGAAATCCACTCAAAGTGTATCAATCTCGCACAGGTAAGTGTTTTATCCTAATTCCGAACCATAGATATGTCATGACTTGACTTTGCAAATTATTTCCTATCAAATCAAAAATTACATGCGTGATCATGGATCAATAGGGCTTCCCTTAGGAATGGGTTCTTTTGGTGGTTTCTTCTTTCGGCTTTTGTGTGTTTTTGGCTTTTGATTTTCCTGGCTTTTTCTTTTTCTGTTTTTTTTGTTTAGTGCGGGGCGAGAAAAAAAGGGTCGCTAGCGCACGGGATTTTGGTTGGTAATTAAAGGGAGAAGACCATCTTAGGTCGTGGTTTCCTTTCCTTCCTTTTTTGTTCATTTGGTGACAATTCTGTATTGTTCAGATATTGTCCGGTCCAAAGACCTCTCTGCACATTTCTTCTGTTTTCTTTCGATCCTTGATCAGGAGCTTTCTTTCCTTCTTTTCTTCTCTTTTTTTCTTTCTCCCATTCTTTGATTGGGAATTTTCTTTCTCTTCTTTTTGCTTTCTCCCACTCTTTGATTGGGAATTTCCTTTCTTTTCCTTTTTTGCTTTCTCTTTGATTGGAAATTTTCCTTCTCTTCCTTTTTGCTTCCGAGGATAAGGATTATGGTGAGTCAGGATTTTGACTCAAGGTTTGTAGAATGGCTAGACATGATACATGTCGGGGTTTGGTTTGGCTCAGGGATAAAAGGGATGCCTCACATTATTTCCATGACACAAAATGCAAAAATGATGATTTGGAAACTTTATGCAAAACTGGTCATGCATGCACCTATGCGGACACTCAAGTGTCAAATTTTTATGGTCATGTGATGCTAGGGCTCAGGATTCATTTCCTCTATTTTAATCAACCCAATGTTTCCAAAATATGTTCTTTTATCAATTTGTACATTCATCCGAGTCCATTTCGGGCGTCCGGGGAAATTTCACAGCATTCACCCTTCAGGTGTAGACACATTTTCCAAAAATTGGTTATGATCAATGAATTTTTTCAAAGAAAAGTTGGAAATCGTCTCTTTTCAAAAGCATGTCGTTTTTTAGCTAGACAACTTATTTTCTCTTTTTCCACCTTTTTCCTTACTTGCCTTCTTCTTTTTTCTTATTTGCTCTCTTTTTCTTTACTTGCCCTCTTCTTTCCCTTTTGTTCTCTTTTCCATTTCATTTTCTTTTCTTTTCTATTTTTATTTTTATCATGATTTTTTTGTTTATTTTACATACATACTTTTGGACGATGTTCCTAAACGAAGAACTCTACACGGTTCCAGAATTTCAAACATCATCGATAGTAATGATATATAAATACTAACGCACCAATCTAAACAAAAATGTATGCGCTGTACAAATGACAATCGAAACAACAAAAACAAACATTAGTCTCTCAAGTCAAAACAATAACATAGAATAAAAATGACAAAAGAAATATGAAAGAAAACATGAATCTGGGGATCTCCCAGTCACGTGTCTCCACTCCCTCCCAAGAAGTCAAGCAAATCGGCCATCTCCTCATCCTCGTGGGCTTCTTCTCCATCGCTGGGAGCTTCTGGGGGTGCCTCTCCTGCTTGGGCCTCGGGCCAATCTCCGGGCCATGCTACCTTTGCCCTGAACTGGTCTGGAGTAGGGCATGAAAAAGAAGCGAAGCCCTGGCTCTGCATGCTAAGGCTCATCTGGTACAGACAGTCATGGGTCCGTACATGTGCTCGGTGGTTGGCCGCCTGCTAGCGAACCAAATGCCGTAAATACTGCTCTATGTCAAATGCCCCAGCCTGGCCAGCCTGATGAGGTGGTGGTGGCGCGCCTGCGGCCTGTGGAGCATCACCCTGAGCCTGTCTCTGGGTACAGTACTTCTCAATAAAAGCCCGGGTGATGGGCGGCCGAATCACCTTGGTAGGTGCAACGGGGACTCCGAACGACTGGCAGAGTCCTGTGATCAGTGCGGGGAATCCCAGGGCCCTGTTGGACTTATCTGGGTCCAAAGGGTGCCTAGTGGGCGCCATACCTGCAAAAATATATATGGCATCAGCGATCAACTGAGCCACATGGATGCTCATCCGTGTCAGGATGGCGTACACCAGCTGGCACTTAGGCATGGGGAGGTCGGAATTATGATCGGTGGGCAGGATGTTGCTGAGGAGCAACGTCATCCATATCTGGGTCAGGGTGGTCATATTGGTGCGCATGATTCGCACTCGCCTCCCTGCAGCAGTCCGGGCAAAATCCTGCCCCGGTATACATAGCAGCTGGGCGATGGCCTCCTCATCGAACCCATCAGACCGGTTCCTCCTCTGGCCATACTCGCATTCCTGGCCCTCTTCCAATACCATCGGATATCCCAGGAGCTGGCTGATAGCATCGGCATCGAACGGGATCCACTGACCCCTAACCCAGGATCTCATGTCACGCACGCCCTCCTCTGTTGGCCAAGCATTGGCGTAAAACTCAAGGACTATTTCTGGATCAAACTTGGCCATGGGAGTAACCAGTGGTGCCCACCGCCGGCGCCCTATTTCCTCCTGGAAATCAGTATACTCGTCGTCCCTGAGCTGGACGCGTCGCTCCCGGAGAAACGACCATCCCTTGATGGCTTCGAAGCGCTGCTGGTGTACAACGCTCCTAAAGCGGTGACTGTCGTACTCCGGGGCGGAACTAGTTCCTTCGGCCGCCTTGTCCTTCCTGGACCTCTTTGAGGCAAGCTTCCTCGGGGCCATTCCTGCGAAGGCAAACATTTGGAAAGTTAGTTTTAGTGGGACATTACTCTTAAAGCAAAAATGGCATATAACCTCCTCCCATAAATACAAACATCAATGTAAATTTAGAGCAAGCTTATGCGCCTATTTCCTTACAAACGTTCTCTTGCACAAGACATTTAACCGAAAAAATGCACCCATATACAATCAAGGCAGCTTCGTTACCTAGATTATTTACACGTACTCCAAGGTGTATTTGTTACTTACATCACACACATCTCCTTGGCTAAATTCACATACATGCATACTCAAAGCATTTTGGGGCACCAAAAATTGCACATGTGCACATCTTGGCATTTCTAATACCTATACATACACAAACTTCATGATGAATCTGACTATCTACACAATAAGGTGCTACATTTCATGCTCTTTTTTCAAGTTTTTGCTACCTAAAGCCGCATGCAAATTCAAGCATATTTTCCTTTGCTGACTAAAATTGTATTCAAATTAAAAGGTATATTTTTTGTAATATGTTTTCTTCACATAACATGCAACATATTTATATATATTTTTTTGTGAGACATTTTGACTACCAAAAATTATATATACATACATTCAAGTATTTTGCTATTCATACCCAAAGTGCAAATTGCCAAAGGTATCTTGCTACCTATTCTAAACCTACACATTCATGACGAGCCAATTCCTAAACATCTAGGCGTAGGGAAAATATTGTAGCGTGGCCCATAGCTGATTGCTGGCCAAAAAAGGGTAACTTTACCCAATATGCACCTCCTTTTGTGCTCTTTTTGCATAAAATTTCAGTTTCTAGGCCTAGGATATATGTGGGGCAATTACTCTAGCCTTTTTCGGGAATGAATACATGTTCCAAAAATAGAAACTATGTACAAACCAAAATGCCCCATGGGTTGTTTCCTTACAAAAGTCACGCGCTAATGCCATTGAGGCATTTCACCGAACACTTGGTGGGCGCGCGTTTAGGCGTCAATAGCAAGGGAACGGGGACAATGTGGCATGTCCCATTGTTTCAAAATGCATTATAGGCCTAGGGCCATCCCATGCCAACCCCTAATTCAACCTAATCAAGCAAGAAAACAAACCAAAATTGCCCCATATATTTGAGCACACTCCCACAATTTAGAGCACCAAAAGGAGATCAAAATACACCAATGAAAAGCTAGAAAGCTTAGGGATGGAACACTTACTTGTTGGTGATGAACAAAAGCGCAAAACGGAATCAAAAAAAGCGAAAAAGGATGACCCTAGGGCTGCAAATTCGTCAATCCCGTGGGTATGGCTTTTGAAAGGGGGGAAAAGAAGTTTTTGAATGTAAAAACGCCCCCCTTTCGTCATTTTATAATTTGGTGCAGGGGTGGCTCGCCCAGGCGAGCTAACCTGCACTTTTTTTTTTTTTTTTTTTTTTTTGAGGGGAACATTAACCATGTCCCCTCCCTTCTCATGGATTAGCATTTTGCCTAACTTGAACTTACTTAGGTTAGAATTAGGCGTTGATTACTTATTTTATTATTACTCTTTTCCTTTTTAAAACAAACAAATAGTAAAAGAAAGCTGCAAAATACAAAGGATACGGGGCTGCCTTGCAGCGACATTCCCTGCTTGTTTCGCACAGAGAAGGGTAACGATCGGTCGGTCGTGACCCCATCCCCGCTTGCGTTCATCCTTAAGTACCTGCAAGTAATAAACAACCAGGTATGGCCAATCTTGGCCGCATCATTACCCTACCTTGACTGGTTTCTGCCGTTCATGTTTTGTCTTCACTCCAAAGGTAGCCCAAGGTGATCCTGCCCCTGTTTTACCACAACAATATACATGCGTATGCGTATGCGTATGCATGAATGTTTTCAAACGCAGAAAATTTAGGGAAAGTTGGTTCAGGTTCAATTCTAATTAAGCGCTTGGGGGATCCCATGAACTGAGCGGAAGGGCTCAGGCGATCACAAATTAACGCAAGGTGTGAAACTAACGTGAGGACTAAAAGCCTCAAATCCATGTTCATTTCTTTGAAAGATCGTAACAAGGGATACAACGGACCGGAAATCCCTGGGGGGAAATCTAGAAAACGCATAAAGATAGAGAACATGCAGCGACATCCTTAATTGCCCCAGCTTCTAAGCATAATATTGTTTGACGACATCAGAGTTCACGGGTGAAGGTAGCTCTTCGCCATCCATGTTGGTAAGCACCAGGGCCCCTCCGGAGAAAGCCCTCTTCACAACAAAAGGCCCTTCGTAGTTCGGGGCCCATTTCCCTCGGTGGTCCTTGACAGCATGGGACATTTTCTTTAGCACAAGGTCTCCCTCATGGAACTTGCGTAAGCGTACTTTCTTGTCGAACGCGCTCTTCATTCTTTGCTGGTACAAGCGCCCATGACTCATGGCCGTTAAGCGCTTACCCTCAATGAGGTTGAGCTGATCGTAGCGTGTTTGAGCCCACTCTGATTCCTTTAATCCGGATTCTGCCAAGATCCTTAATGACGGGACTTCTACCTCAAATGGTAACACCGCCTCCATCCCATATACCAATGAGAACGGCGTTGCCCCAGTTGACGTTCGCACTGAAGTCCGGTAACCGTGTAACGCGAATGGGAGCATCTCGTGCCAATCCTTGTATGACACGGTCATCTTTTGGATAATCTTTTTGATATTCTTATTGGCTGCTTCCACGGCTCCATTCATCTTTGGCCGGTAGGGTGTGGAATTGTGATGCTGGATTTTAAACTCCTCGCACATTTCCCCCATCATCTTGTTATTCAGGTTGGTGCCGTTGTCCGTGATAATCTTTCTTGGCAAACCATATCGGCAGATGATCTCCTTCTTAATGAACCTGACCACCACATTCCTCGTGACATTGGTATATGAAGCCGCCTCGACCCACTTGGTGAAATAATCTATTGCTACGAGGATGAAGCGATGACCATTCGAGGCCTTGGGCTCAATGGCCCCGATGACATCTATTCCCCACATGGAGAAAGGCCAAGGGGCGGACATGACATTCAGGGGATGCGGTGGGGCATTGACATTATCCGCGAATGCTTGACATTTGTGGCACTTCCTCACATGGACACAACAATCACTTTCCATGGTAAGCCAGTAATAACCTGCTCTTAAGATCTTCCTGGCCATAGCATGCCCGTTGGCGTGCGTTCCAAACGAGCCCTCATGGACTTCCTCGATCATGTGATTTGCCTCCTTGGCATCCACACATCGCAGGAGTGTCATGTCGTGATTTCTCTTATACAGTGTGCCTCCGCTCATGAAGAAACTGGCTGCCAACCTCCTCAATGTCCTTTTATCGTTGTCGGCAATCTCTGGCGGGTATTCTTTGCTTTCGACATATCGCTTGATGTCGTAATACCAAGGCTTTCCGTCCCGTTCCTCTTCCACTTGGCAACAATGTGCGGGTTTGCCACGACACTGAAATTCAATGTAGGGTAGGTCCCCGTGCGGTGTTAGCTGGAACATAGATGCCAACGTAGCAAGTGCATCCGCCATTTGATTTTCCTCGCGGGGAACATGATGGAAGGAGATCTCATCGAAAGTCTTAGCCAATTCCTTGATGTAGGCTTTGTAGGGTATCAGCTTGGGATCTCTAGTTTCCCATTCCCCTCTCAGCTGATGGATTACCAACGCTGAGTCGCCGTACACCTTGAGTAGTTTGACATCGGAGTCAATTGCTGCCTGGACGGCTAGGGCACATGCTTCATATTCGGCCATGTTGTTGGTGCAGTCGAATCCTAGCCTGGCTGTGAAAGGTACACATTGATTGTCCGGAGAGATCAACACTGCCCCAACGCCATGACCTAGAATGTTTGACGCTCCGTCAAACCATACAGTCCATTTGTCCCGATCTTCGTCCAACTTTTCCTCGAACAAGGCCATGATGTCCTCATCCGGGAATTCCGGATGCATGGGCTGGTAGTCGTTAAGAGGCTGTTGAGCCAAATAATCTGCCAAAGCGCTTCCTTTTATCGCCTTTTGGGTGACGTAGACTATATCAAACTCAGATAGCAAGACTTGCCACCGGGCGATTCGTCCTGTGAGAGCTGGCTTTTCAAAGATGTACTTAACCGGGTCCATTTTGGATATCAACCAGGTAGTATGACTCAGCATGTACTGCCTTAGGCGATGGGATGCCCATACTAAAGCACAACACGTTCTTTCGAGCAAGGAGTAATTCATCTCACAGGTCGTGAACTTCTTACTTAGGTAGTAAACAGCGCGCTCTTTCTTCCCGGATTCGTCATGTTGCCCCAGCATACACCCCATTGACTCGTCCAAGATTGTCATGTACAAAATGAGAGGCCTTCCAGGTACTGGTGGCATAAGCACGGGAGGATTCATTAGGCACTTTTTGATCCTTCCAAAAGCCTCTTGGCAATCCTCATTCCACCGATCAGTTTGGTTTTTGCGCAAGAGTTTAAACAACGGCTCACAAATGGCGGTGAGCTGCGATATGAATCTGGCAATATAATTCAAGCGCCCCAGGAAACCTCGGACTTGCCTCTCTGTACGGGGTTCTGGCATCTCAAGGATAGCCTTCACTTTTTCGGGGTCTACCTCTATCCCTTTCTGGCTTACAACGAAACCAAGCAATTTCCCTGATTTGACCCCAAAGGTACACTTAGCGGGGTTCAACCTTAATTGATATTTCTTAAGCCTTTCGAACAACTTCCGCAGGTTGACAAGGTGTTCTTCCTCAGATTTAGATTTAGCAATTATGTCGTCCACGTAGACCTCGATCTCTTGATGCATCATATCATGGAACAAAGCTACCATGGCCCGTTGATAAGTTGCCCCGGCATTCTTGAGTCCAAAGGACATCACCTTGTAACAGAACGTTCCCCACAGGGTGACGAAAGTAGTCTTTTCCATATCCTCGGGCGCCATCTTTATCTGATTGTAACCAGAGAAACCGTCCATGAAGGAAAATAAAGCGAAATTGGCCGTGTTATCTACGAGGATATCGATGTGTGGTAACGGAAAATTGTCCTTGGGACTGGCCCGATTCAGGTCCCGGTAATCTACACACATTCGTACTTTCCCATCTTTTTTAGGAACTGGTACGATGTTGGCAACCCATTCTGGATACCGAGCGACGGCCAGAAATCCAGCGTCAAATTGCTTCTTCACTTCTTCTTTTATCTTCAAGGATGTTTCGGGCTTCATCCTCCTCAATTTCTGTTTTACTGGGGAACACCCGGGATTTAGAGGTAATCGGTGCTGCACAATGTCAGAACTCAAACCGGGCATATCTTGGTATGACCAAGCAAAGATGTCTTGGTAGTCTTTTAGCAGGATTATTAATTCTTCACGGATAGGTGCGGTAATGCCTGTACCTATCTTTACTTCCCTCTTTCCACTGCCAATTCCTAAGTCTACTAGCTCTGTTTCTTCTTGATGAGGCCCCATTTCTTGGTCCTCATGGGCGACCATTCTTTCTAGTTCCGAAGGAAGTCCCACATCCTCATCTCCTTCATCTTCCGTTTGATTCATTTCTTGCTCGAAGTTGATAGACGGGTCCCAGGTATTAGTACCTTCGGGGGACTCGTCATCGAATCTGCCGTTTTAGAAAAAGAAGTAAACATGCAAATGAATGAGAATGGGTAGAGACCAGGAACAGATGAAGAAAGATCCTTGTATTATAAATTCAAAAACAAAAGACACAAAGCCTTAACAAAATGAAAACTCTAAAGCCTAGGCCCAACTATAGAGCTTTTAAAACCGTAAAGGTTTACATTATGCTTGTTGCGTAAATGCCGGGGCGTTCCTCCACTCGCCAATTTCCCAGCTGGAAATCAGGAGAGCATGGTCGTACCAAATCCAAAGTACTTGGAACATCATCTTCGCATATCGCGAACACTTGACCTTCGTCTCCCAGACCCGCACTTATAAAGCTTCTACTTATGTGGCAGGGCGGGCTTCCTTCACTTTCTTGTCTCCAATGCGAGCTCTGACCACTGTTCTTCCTTCCCGCGATGCTTCTTTTCATGTCCGCCTGAGTGGGCTTATAGCCTAAACCATACTTCCCACGATTTCCTTGGGTTTTTATCAGGCTAGTTATGCCGCCATTGTCTTTGCCTAAACCCATCCCGGGTTCATAACCGTTCCCCAACATAACTCGGGCCATCATTACCGCCGCATCGGACAGACAAGGTTGCCCAAAGAGGGAGTCCACGGAGGAAATGCTGACCACCTCAAAAGACTGGAAAGCGGTTTCTAACGATTCTTCTGCGGCTTCCACGTAAGGCATGGAGGATGGGCAGCTTACCAAGATATCTTCCTCGCCTGACACGATGACCAAGTGCCCCTCCACTACGAATTTCAGCTTTTGGTGGAGTGTAGAAGGCACAACTCCCACTGAGTGGATCCACGGGCGCCCCAACAGGCAGCTGTAGGGGGGGTTAATATCCATTATTTGGAAGGTGACTTGACAGGTGTGAGGGCCTATTTGTACTGGGAGATCGATCTCTCCCCTAACCTCTCGGCGAGTGCCGTCGAAGGCCCGAACCACCATTGAACTTGGTTTTAAGTGGGAAGCATTGAATGGTAACTTGTCCAAAGTGCTCTTAGGCATCACGTTTAAACTGGAACCATTATCGATGAGTACCTTGGCTACGATATGGTCCATACACTTGACTGATACGTGTAAAGCCTTATTATGCCCTCTCCCCTCGGCGGGGATTTCTTCTTCGGCGAAGGCAAGATAGTTGTTGGCAGTGATATTGTTGACCAGCCCTCCGAAACCTTCTACCGAAATATCTTGGGCCACGTGAGCCTCGTTCAGCACTTTTACTAGCAGAGCCCGATGAGGCTCGGAGCTCATAAGTAACTCCAACAGCGAGACCCTAGCCGGGGTTTTGTTGAGCTGTTCGATAACCTTGAATTCGCTCTGCTGAATTATCCGAAGGAACTCGCTGGCTTCCTCTAGCGACACCTCCTTTCTACCATCCTTTTTCTCCGGGGGCCCCTTTGCTGGAATATCTTTATTCGAAGCGTGGGGTGCTTCGCCATCTTGTTCCTCCACCACTTTTCCTTTTCCCTTGACGTCGGCGGGTTGGACCGGTAGGTCCGGAGGCGCGAACACACGACCACTACGGGTCACACCACTCAGTCCGTGATATTTGTTATTTTGGCCGACAGCGAGCTGACGTCAGTAACTTCTTCTTCCTTCTTCCCCGGAGGTGTATATCTCCACGGGACCGCGTGACTATTTTGATACGGGAAAGGAACAGGTTTGGCCATTAAGGGGTGCCCGGGCTTTTGCGAGGCTGCACTTTTAGTGAAGTATATCACCAAGGGTTTGGGCTTCGCAACACCGCTCCCCTCCGTAGATTGCATGCATATGTGCTGCTCTTCTTTTCCTTCAATGCCGACTTCCAGTCGACCTTGATCTATCATCCGCTGTAACAATTCCTCTACTTCCAAACACGTCTCCATGTCATGCATCTCGCCGGAATGTAGCAGACAGGAATCCTCCTTACACCCACTATGGGGAATCACACCTCCCTTTTGTAGGGCCTCAAAGATAAACCTCCTAGGGGTTGCCACATCCCTTAAAGGTTTAGACCTGTGCGGCCTATCGGATTCAACTGCATTAACTGCTCCCCCTCCATGATTGGCGAGCGGGTTGGTTCTCACATTGGGCCGATCCTCTTGGAAAGTCAGCCATCCAGCATCCATTAAATGTTGGACCTTGTACTTAGGGCCAAGCATTTTTCGACGGAATGCCCCGGGACACCCCCATGGTACTTGCAAGTTGCATTAGGGTCATACCACTTCGGGAAAGGGGGTTCGAGGACCCTTCCGGGAGTTACCACGGCCAAATGATTGGCGATGAGGGATGGTAGAAGATCTTCGTACGTCATTGGGAGCGGGGTGAATTCCGGCAACGGCCTCGGAGGGAAGTTCCTTGTCGTGTTGGAATTACCGGCCGGTCGAGTCGCGTTCGGAGTTGGAACTTGGGGAGCTTCCCTCTGGGTGGGTGCCTTAGGCTGCACGGGTGTTGAACTAGAGGCGTTCCCCGCATGAGCCGAGAAGCTTGGGTGGTGTTGCGCGTACTGATGGGTACCATGAGGTGTTTGCTGGGGTTTGACCCACGCGGGTGTTGAAGAGACGGCATGGGCATCTCCTTCCTTCCTTTTTGCCCCTGTTGCCCCGATTCTTTTGGCGTTCACGTTTGTGGAGGAAACGTAATCAAACTTTCCTCTCTTCAATCCAACCTCGATTCTTTCCCCGGCAAACACCAGATCCGCAAAGCTGGACGGCATGTAACCCACTAGCTTCTCATAGTAGAACACTGGCAGAGTGTCTACCATCATGGTGATCATCTCTCTCTCAACCATGGGAGGAGCTACTTGTGCCGCCAAATCCCTCCATCGCTGCGCATATTCTTTAAAGGTTTCACCCTCTTTCTTAAACATATTCTGCAGTTGAGTACGGTCAGGAGCCATATCAGAATTGTACTGATACTGCCTTAGGAAGGCGGTAATCAGATCCTTCCATGTACGGATACGGGAAGCTTCCAAATTAGTGTACCACACTACCGCAGCTCCGGCCAAGCTATCCTGAAAGAAGTGTATCAACAGCTTTTCATCTTTAGAATGAGCGCCCATCTTACGGCAGTACATTTTGAGATGGTTTTTGGGACAAGTCGTCCCTTTATACTTGTCGAAGTCCGGCACTTTGAACTTCGGGGGAATAACAACATCGGGTACTAAGCAAAGATCCGTCATGTCTGCAAACGGATAGTCCCCAAATCCTTCCACAGCCCTCAATCTTTCCTCAAGGAGATCGAGCTTCCTCCTTTCTTCAGTTGCCGGGGGCGGCCCTTCCATGACAAAACTATTGGCGATGCTGCGATGTTGGGTTGAGGCAACGTGCCTGGTGCCGGCCCTTCGGGGATCGGGGGATAAAACTCGACATCCCTCCGAGCATAATCTTGAGGGTCTTTATGGACTTCGTCGGGCTGCTGAGGAGGCTCTTTTTCATGGACGGTAGAAGCAATGTGGCCCGCATCTTCTTGCAAGATGGGTGGTGAATAGTTGGGCGGCAATCCATAAGGGTAAGCCGCTCGGTTGTATCCCAGGTGAGGACTGCCATCGTGCCCCAGTGTGTCCCTTCCCCGTCCTACTATGTTTGAGGGAGGCTGGTGCGTAGTTGCCAAGAGAGTCGGGTCTGCTTCGGCAGCCGAACTGACAGCGGCGGCGGTGGCCGCGTTCTTCTCCATGATCTGCTTCATACCTAACATGGCCTCCATCATGGAGGCCATTTGTTCTTTCAGAGCCGACATGTCGGCTTTCATCTGTTCCTGTGTCTCCTCTTGATCACCCATCGTTCTAGATTTGGATCTGGTGCGATAGGGATCCCTTGCGGCGCGTTTAGTTATGGTGTTTTTCCCTAAAAAACCAAACGTGAGGAGTGGGTAAAGAAAGAAAATGCATGCTAGAGATGAGATGTAGGAGTGATTTGATTTGCACAAGCTTTTTGGAGTAGAAACCTGGGACCAACTCATTTTATTTCAAAAAAGAATCATATCTAGTCAAGGTCTGAGAGACCATACAAGTTTCCTAACGATTTCTAATTATGTGGGCCATTAAGTCTATCATATGCTGACAATAGCCGAGAAGCCCATGAATCTCTTCGGGGGCGGAGTAGGTGTCTGCCATCGCCTTGGCCTTGGCTAACAATCGGGGAAGTTCTTGACTCCCGTTCAAGGTAAGAGCAAACCGATCCATCCACATGGTTGCCTCTTGGTGTAAAGAGTCGATCACCCTTCCTCTAGCCTCTTTTTCCGCATATACTTGGGCATACTCATCCGCGATTCTATGCTCGTGGGCCGTGGCTAGACCCAACTCTTCTTGGTACTTGGCGATGATAGCTAACATGTTGGTCTCTGTCTCGCATAGACGCTGAGACAAGCTTCTTTTGGACCTTGAACAAGCAATCAACTCCTCTTTCAGAACCATGCTATGTGCTCGCGACTGGTCCCTTTCTTCCCTTCGCAACTTGAGTTCATTATTGCTACCCCATAGAGCTCCGCGAAATTTGTTCCGGCCATACTCTTCCTTGCGAGCCCTCTTGGTCTCTTGTTCAAGGGCTCTTGCGGTAATTGCATTCTCTTCCCGTAACCCGGCGCACTCCTTCCGAACGTGTGTAGCAGCCAACTTGAACTTCTCCTTGGCGAGTTTTGCCTTTCCTAACTCGCTTTTGAGAGCTTGGACTTCTTCGTCCTCTTCCGGTGCTTCAAAATTCTCTTCGCTGACGACTTTTAACTTGGCGAGCCAATCTAAACCTCGTATGCGAACTTTCAGCCATTCGTGGTACCCACCAATGATGCCATTACGAATGCCTCTAAGCTCTTGATCTTTCCTTAACGGGGTTTCCCATGCCTTATGGATTCTTTGTATAGTCTTGGAATTTTGTGCGCCGAGATCCCTCACAAGGAAAGGAGACATGCTTTCTTCCGTCGGTGCTCCCCTCATGGGGTACCCTAGTTGTCTTATAGCGAGCGTGGGATTGTAATTAATACAACCCCTCGTTCCTACCAGCGGAATGTTTGGGTACCTTCCACATGAGAAAAGGACTCCTTCTTTTCCTTCCTTCCATCGGGGGAACCAACTGATTGTTCTACCTCCTATCCCGGCCAAGAGCTGGTCCCAATCCATTCTCCTCTTTTCAGTACACGAGCGATGGCTCAGGAGCGGACATGGATGTCTTGTGTCTTGTTGGAACAAGTGTGAAACCAACCAAACACAGAGGGCGGGTAAGCAACAGATGATCCGTGCGCTACTCTTCTCGCACCTTCGGTCAAATGTGTCAAATAGATCTGCCAAGACAGCTACCACCGGACTTTCCTTGCTATGGTGGTAGGCAAGGAAAGCGTCGATTGCTGCTAGGTCTATCAAACCATCCACGTTTGGAAAGAGGACGACCCCAAAAATTAGCAAAGCTAACACATCCATAAACGGGACCCAGTCTCCTTGATTGGCCATACCCCTCGCCTTGTCTTCTAGGTACTTCTGTGGCAGGCCCGCTATGCCGTTCCGAGTCTGTTTTATGCGGTCCAAACCTCTGCTGAATCCTTGACCACAGTTGCAATTCTGCTCAAAGAGGGGAGACACCCGGAGGAAAGATATGGTTTTCTTCCCCCGAGAGGACATCCTAGAATTTCCTCAAATTCTTCAATGGTTGGTACTAATTGGAAGTCCCCGAATGTGAAGCATCTCAAAGGCTGGTCGTAGTATTGGGTAAGTGATGCAATGGCTTCTATGGACACCTCTGCTATGGTCAACTCTAAGATCTTTCCGTAAGTCTTGCGGAAGGCTTGCATTTGGAGGGGTTCCATCAACCGCCCTAATTCCTTGATGCTGGTGGTATCTGGGCTTTTGACCTTGACTTGGTAGAACCTCTTGCCGGTTTGATTTGTTCCCATGCTTACTAAAGTGAGATAAAAGCTGGTGCAAATCAAAACTCCGATATCTCATGGGTGGAATGGATGAATGCATGATGGAATGCATATGACACAGATGCAATCTAGGAATGCGGGGGTCCGGGGAATTTGTCCCCTTCTTAGATACGACGTCTAGGGGTAGCAAAATGCCCCAACGCACGTTTTTAAGAAGGCGACACGGACCCTCCGTTGGTTTGTTTACAGTAGGGATCAAGACAGAACCCATATGCAATGCCTATGCAAAAGACACAATGCGGGAATGTACACAGTATGACAATATTTACCGAACATAAGCAAAAGGGTATATGATACTCATGCATGGCAGTGTGAAAAATGGCACGCAGCGTGTTTGCTTCGTGCCCCTATTTAAGGGACCTATAAGGGAGAGAACTAACTAGGCTTTTAGCAATAATCCCCAAGGTAGTTATATCTCTCTTGATGGTTTCTAGAGGTATCATCCCCTTTGAAGAACATATTGTAGCAGTAGGGACTACTAGCAACAATAGGTTTTCAAAGAGAAAAGCTCTAGATGAGGGTTCACTGTAATCAAGCAAGTCGGAGACCTAGCATGATCACAGATTCACCTCCACTCCTTATGCTCCCATGAACCCGGGTATAGGGCCCTTTTTCACTCACAGTGTGTGCAAATAGTGTTGGTGTTTGTGTGCATCAAATGAATAAATATTTACTTCATGCATACATTTAAAACGCACTAAAAGCAACAAAGAGTTTATATACACAAGAACATAATGAAAGGAAACCAACAAAGGGGTAAGTCACGGTAAAACATTGCACAAAATTAAATGGCCTAACTCTCTAAAAACAGTCCCCAGTGGAGTCGCCAACTGTCGCAACCTACCCTTCGGCGGGAGGGCGACGCGAGACTCGCGGGATGCGTGTTCCACGAAAGGAATACGCGCGGAGTCGCCACCAACGTTTATTTGAGGAAAACGTCGGAAAAACCGGAAAAGACGCGATCTACGAACTTTTAAGTGAAAGGTTCGGG
Source organism: Glycine soja (assembly GCF_004193775.1). Taxonomy (NCBI): domain Eukaryota; kingdom Viridiplantae; phylum Streptophyta; class Magnoliopsida; order Fabales; family Fabaceae; genus Glycine; species Glycine soja. The sequence goes on from NW_021143656.1 coordinate 32,127, forward strand.
AGTTGTATTTACGCACGGGGAAGGTATTAGCACCCCACACGTCCGCCCCAAGGGACGGCAGCCTTTAATCGAATGTGCAAACATGACTTTGATTTTTTATGTTCCCTTTTTATGTCTCTATATCCTTTATACCCTTTTTATATTTTTCTTTTTTGTGGTCGACAAGGGTGTTTCCCTTTGCTCCTACGTATTCCTCAATTTGGGATGAGAAAATCAGACCTACGTAGTTCTTTTTTATCAAGTGATTCTTTTTTACTTTAAGAGGTGATCATTTTAAGGCGTTGGACCTTAAAAATGATCCATTTTACTTAGTGAGAAATTGAAATGACGAACTTCAAAAGCCTATTTTTGTGGACGAGCTTGACTAGGCGAGTTGATTTTAGCCTTAGTTTCACTTTAGTTATTAATCAATTCGATTAAGAATGAGAAATCCCAAAGAGAAAACGTCCGATTGATTTTCCGCTTTATTTTACTAAAAGATGTTTTTGATTATTTATATTATTTTTTACCTCTTTTTGATTTCCAACGTGGTTACGGCACGACCGAACGGTCGGAATTTATTTTAACCGAAGTTAATGGATAATACAATTCAAACGTTCGGTGGAAATTTATTTTATTTTTAAGTTAAGCGAGAAATGACTTAAGTAAAATGGCTTAAGCACGTCAACAGGGGGTATAAAAAGTAAACAAAACGAGAATAAAATGCACGAAACACAATGTGGACCACTACGGGTACATAGAATGAATCGAAAAGCTTGGTTCGAGGTACTTACCCGTTGAAGATCGAAGAACGATGAAGAACGAATGAAGAACGTCGAAGAACGGTTGAAACCTTTGCGAGATTCCTCACGGAAAACGTTACGGAAACGTTTCGGAAGCGCCTCGGCTTAGATTTTCTTCACGGAAACAATTTTTCCAAGCAAATTCGAAAGAGAGAGAAGTGCCTAAGGGGCTGAACCCCTTCCTTCTTCCTTCCTCCCCTATTTATAGCAAAATAGGGGAGGTGGTTGGCTCGCCCAGGCGAGCTCAGCTCGCCCAGGCGAGCAGGGTTGCTTCCTCCAGAAGCAACCGCCTTCTGGAGGAATATTCCAGAGGGCCCAAGTGGGCCTGGGTGCTATTTGCACCCCCATTTTTACTAAGTACACCCCCCTCTGCTGTTTTTTGGTGATTCTTTTTTCGTAAAGTTACGGAAACTTACGAATTTCGTAACGATACTTGTTTTCTTTCCGTAATGTTACGGAACCTTGCGGATTACATAATCATCCCCTTTTTGACTTACGGAATGTTACGGAACCTCACTTAATTATGCAATGATGCTTCCATTTGATTTCCGGTGTGTCACGGAAACTTACGGATTGTGCATCAATATTTTTTGGTTTTCGGCATGTCCTGAATTTCACAAATTGCCTAATGATGGGTGCCAAGCACCTCACGAGGACCAAAAGAATGGTCGCA
>NW_021143657.1:0-27593 GCF_004193775.1 Glycine soja
TTGTTCATGTGTCCTCCACCATCGAGGCTGGAGCCCCGCGAATGGATTGCCTAGCGCTGTTCGCCTATCCTCCACCCTCAACTCTTATTCGGAGACCCATGAATTGATTGCCTAGCGCGATTCATGTGTCCTCCACCATCGAGGCTGGAGCCACGCGAATTGATTGCCTAGCGCCGTTCGCCTATCCTCCACCCTCAACTCTTATTCAGAGACCCATGAATTGATTGCCTAGCGCTGTTCATGTGTCCTCCACCATCGAGGCTGGAGCCCCGCGAATTGATTGCCTAGCGTTGTCCGCCTATCCTCCACCCTCAACTCTTATTCGGAGACCCATGAATTGATTCCCTAGCGCTGTTCATGTGTCCTCCACCATCGAGGCTCGAGCCCCGCGAATTAATTGCCTAGCGCCGTTCGCCTATCCTCCAGCCTCAACTCTTATTCGGAGACCAATGAATTGATTGACTTGCACTGTTCATGTGTCCTCCACCATCGAGGCTGGAGCCCCGCGAATTAATTGCCTAGCGCTGTTCGCCTATCCTCCACCTCAACTCTTATTCGGAGACCCATGAATTGATTGCCTAGCGCTATTCATGTGTCCTCCACCATCGAGGCTGGAGCCCCGCGAATTGATTGCCTAGCGTTGTCCGCCTATCCTCCACCCTCAACTCTTATTCGGAGACCCATGAATTGATTGCCTAGCGCTGTTCATGTGTCCTCCACCATCGAGGCTGGAGCCCCGCGAATTGATTGCCTAGCGCTGTTCGCCTATCCTCCACCCTCAACTCTTATTCGGAGACCCATGAATTGATTCCTAGCACTGTTCATGTGTCCTCCACCATCGAGGCTGGAGCCCCGCGAATTAATTGCCTAGCGCCGTTCGCCTATCCTCCACCTCAACTCTTATTCGGAGACCCATGAATTGATTGCCTAGCGCTGTTCATGTGTCCTCCACCATCGAGGCTGGAGCCCCGCGAATTGATTGCCTAGCGCTGTTCGCCTATCCTCCACCCTCAACTCTTATTCGGAGACCCATGAATTGATTGCCTAGCGCTGTTCATGTGTCCTCCACCATCGAGGCTGGAGCCCCACGAATTGATTGCCTAGCGCTGTTCGCCTATCCTCCACCCTCAACTCTTATTCGGAGACCCATGAATTGATTGCCTAGCGCTGTTCATGTGTCCTCCACCATCGAGGCTGGAGCCCCACGAATTGATTGCCTAGCGTTGTTCGCCTATCCTCCACCCTCAACTCTTATTCGGAGACCCATGAATTGATTACCTAGCACTGTTCATGTGTCCTCCACCATCGAGGCTGGAGCCCCGCGAATTGATTGCCTAGCGCCGTTCGCCTATCCTCCACCCTCAACTCTTATTAAGAGACCCATGAATTGATTGCCTAGCGCTGTTCATGTGTCTCCACATCGGGCTGGAGCCCGCGAATTGATTGCCTAGCGTTGTTCGCCTATCCTCCACCCTCAATCTTATTCGGAGACCCATGAATTGATTGCCTAGCGCGTTCATTGTCTCCACCATCGAGGCTGGAGCCCCACGAATTATTGCCTAGCGCTGTTCGCCTATCCTCCACCTCAACTCTTATTCGGAGACCCATGAATTGATTGCCTAGCGCTGTTCATGTGTCCTCCACCATCGAGGCTGGAGCCCCGCGAATTGATTGCCTAGCGTGTTCGCCTATCCTCCACCTCAACTCTTATTCGGAGACCCATGAATTGATTCCTAGCGCTGTTCATGTGTCCTCCACCATCGAGGCTGGAGCCCCGCGAATTGATTTCCTAGCGTTGTCCGCCTATCCTCCACCCTCAACTCTTATTCGGAGACCCATGAATTGATTCCTAGCGCTGTTCATGTGTCCTCCACCATCGAGGCTGGAGCCCCGCGAATTATTGCCTAGCGTCGTTCGCCTATCCTCCACCTCAACTCTTATTCGGAGACCCATGAATTGATTGCCTAGCACTGTTCATGTGTCCTCCACCATCGAGGCTGGAGCCCCGCGAATTGATTGCCTAGCGCTGTTCGCCTATCCTCCACCTCAACTCTTATTCAGAGACCCATGAATTGATTGCCTAGCGCTGTTCATGTGTCCTCCACCATCGAGGCTGGAGCCCCGCGAATTAATTGCCTAGCGCTGTTCGCCTATCCTCCACCCTCAACTCTTATTCGGAGACCCATGAATTGATTGCCTAGCGCTATTCATGTGTCCTCCACCATCGAGGCTGGAGCCCCGCGAATTGATTGCCTAGCGTTGTCCGCCTATCCTCCACCCTCAACTCTTATTCGGAGACCCATGAATTGATTCCTAGCGCTGTTCATGTGTCCTCCACCATCGAGGCTGGAGCCCCGCGAATTAATTGCCTAGCGCCGTTCGCCTATCCTCCAGCCTCAACTCTTATTCGGAGACCATGAATTGAATACCTAGCACTGTTCATGTGTCCTCCACCATCGAGGCTGGAGCCCCACGAATTGATTGCCTAGCGCTGTTCGCCTATCCTCCACCCTCAACTCTTATTCGGAGACCCATGAATTGATTGCCTAGCGCTGTTCATGTGTCCTCCACCATCGAGGCTGGAGCCCCGCGAATTGATTGCCTAGCGCTGTTCGCCTATCCTCCACCCTCAACTCTTATTCGGAGACCCATGAATTGATTCCTAGCGCTGTTCATGTGTCCTCCACCATCGAGGCTGGAGCCCCGCGAATTGATTGCCTAGCGCTGTTCGCCTATCCTCCACCCTCAACTCTTATTCGGAGACCCATGAATTGATTGCCTAGCGCTGTTCATGTGTCCTCCACCATCGAGGCTGGAGCCCCGCGAATTCATTGCCTAGCGTTGTTCGCCTATCCACCACCCTCGTCTCTTATTCAGAGACCCATGAATTGATTGCCTAGCACTGTTCATGTGTCCTCCACCATCGAGGCTGGAGCCCTGCGAATTAATTGCCTAGCGCTGTTCGCCTATCCTCCACCCTCAACTCTTATTCGGAGACCCATGAATTGATTGCCTAGCGCTGTTCATGTGTCCTCCACCATCGAGGATGGAGCCCTGCGAATTGATTGCCTAGCCTGTTCGCCTATCCTCCACCCTCAACTCTTATTCGGAGACCCATGAATTGATTGCCTAGCGCTGTTCATGTGTCCTCCACCATCGAGGCTGGAGCCCCGCGAATTGATTGCCTAGCGCTGTTCGCCTATCCTCCACCCTCAACTCTTATTCGGAGACCCATGAATTGATTGCCTAGCGCTGTTCATGTGTCCTCCACCATCGAGGCTGGAGCCCCGCGAATTGATTGCCTAGCGCTGTTCGCCTATCCTCCACCTTCAACTCTTATTCGGAGACCCATGAATTGATTGCCTAGCGCTGTTCATGTGTCCTCCACCATCGAGGCTGGAGCCCCGCGAATTGATTGCCTAGCGCTGTTCGCCTATCCTCCACCCTCAAATCTTATTCGGAGACCCATGAATTGATTGCCTAGCGCTGTTCATGTGTCCTCCACCATCGAGGCTGGAGCCCCGCGAATTAATTGCCTAGCCGTTCGCCTATCCTCCACCCTCAACTCTTATTCGGAGACCCATGAATTGATTCCCTAGCGCTGTTCATGTGTCCTCCACCATCGAGGCTGGAGCCCGCGAATTGATTTCCTAGCGCGTTCGCCTATCCTCCACCCTCAACTATTATTCAGAGACCCATGTATAGATTGCCTAGCGCTATTCATGTGTGCTCCACCATCGAGGCTGGAGCCCCGCGAATTAATTGCCTAGCGCTGTTCGCCTATCCTCCACCCTCAATCTTATTCGGAGACCCATGAATTGATTGCCTAGCGCTGATTCATGTGTCCTCCACCATCGAGGCTGGAGCCCCGCGAATTAATTGCCTAGCGCTGTTCGCCTATCCTCCACCCTCAACTCTTATTCGGAGACCCATGAATTGATTGCCTAGCGCTATTCATGTGTCCTCCACCATCGAGGTTGGAGCCCCGCGAATTGATTGCCTAGCGTTGTCCGCCTATCCTCCACCCTCAACTCTTATTCGGAGACCCATGAATTGATTCCCTAGCGCTGTTCATGTGTCCTCCACCATCGAGGCTGGAGCCCCGCGAATTAATTGCCTAGCGCCGTTCGCCTATCCTCCAGCCTCAACTCTTATTCGGAGACCAATGAATTGATTGACTTGCACTGTTCATGTGTCCTCCACCATCGAGGCTGGAGCCCCGCGAATTAATTGCCTAGCGCTGTTCGCCTATCCTCCACCTTCAACTCTTATTCGGAAACCCATGAATTGATTGCCTAGCGCTATTCATGTGTCCTCCACCATCGAGGCTGAGCCCCGCGAATTGATTACCTAGCGTTGTCCGCCTATCCTCCACCCTCAACTCTTATTCGGAGACCCATGAATTGATTCACTAGCGCTGTTCATGTGTCCTCCACCATCGAGGCTGGAGCCCCGCGAATTAATTGCCTAGTGCCGTTCGCCTATCCTCCAGCCTCAACTCTTATTCAGAGACCCTTGAATTGATTACCTAGCACTGTTCATGTGTCCTCCACCATCGAGGCTGGAGCCCCGCGAATTAATTGCCTAGCGCCGTTCGCCTATCCTCCAGCCTCAACTCTTATTCGGAGACCAATGAATTGATTGACTTGCACTGTTCATGTGTCCTCCACCATCGAGGCTGGAGCCCCGCGAATGGATTGCCTAGCGCTGTTCGCCTATCCTCCACCTCAATCTTATTCAGAGACCCATGAATTGATTGCCTAGCGCTATTCATGTGTCCTCCACCATCGAGGCTGGAGCCCCGCGAATTGATTGCCTAGCGTTGTCCGCCTATCCTCCACCCTCAACTCTTATTCGGAGACCCATGAATTGATTCCCTAGCGCTGTTCATGTGTCCTCCACCATCGAGGCTGGAGCCCGGCGAATTAATTGCCTAGCGCCGTTCGCCTATCCTCCACCTTCAACTCTTATTCGGAGACACATGAATTGATTACCTAGCACTGTTCATGTGTCCTCCACCATCGAGGCTGGAGCCCCGCGAATTAATTGCCTAGCGCCGTTCGCCTATCCTCCAGCCTCAACTCTTATTCGGAGACCAATGAATTGATTGACTTGCACTGTTCATGTGTCCTCCACCATCGAGGCTGGAGCCCCGCGAATGGATTGCCTAGCGCTGTTCGCCTATCCTCCAGCTTCAACTCTTATTCGGAGACCCATGAATTAATTGCCTAGCGCTGTTCATGTGTCCTCCACCATCGAGGCTGAAGCCCCACGAATTAATTGCCTAGCGCTGTTTGCCTATCCTCCACCCTCAACTCTTATTCAGAGACCCATGAATTGATTGCCTAGCGCTATTCATGTGTCCGCCACCATCGAGGCTGGAGCCCCGCGAATTGATTGCCTAGCGTTGTGCGCCTATCCTCCACCCTCAACTCTTATTCGGAGACCCATGAATTGATTCCCTAGCGCTGTTCATCTGTCCTCCACCATCGAGGCTGGAGCCCGGCGAATTAATTGCCTAGCGCCGTTCGCCTATCCTCCACCTTCAACTCTTATTCGGAGACACATGAATTGATTACCTAGCACTGTTCATGTGTCCTCCACCATCGAGGCTGGAGCCCCACGAATTGATTGCCTAGCACTGTTCGCCAATCCTCCACCCTCAAATCTTGTTCGGAGACCCATGAGTTGAATGCCTAGCGTTGTTCATGTGTCCTCCACCATCGAGGCTGGAGCCCCGCGAATGGATTGCCTAGCGCTGTTCGCATATCCTCCACCCTCAACTCTTATTTGGAGACCCATGAATTGATTCCCAAGCGCTGTTCATTTGTCCTCCACCATCGAGGCTGGAGCCACGCGAATTGATTTCCTAGCGCTGTTCGCCTATCCTCAACACTCAACTCTTATTCGGAGACCCATGAATTGATTGCCTAGCGCGGTTCATGTCTCCCTCAGCATCGAGGCTGGAGCCCCACGAATTGATTGCGTAGCGATGTTCGCCTATCCTCCACCCTCAACTCTTATTCAGAGACCCATGAATTGATTACCTAGCACTGTTCATGTGTCCTCCACCATCGAGGCTGGAGCCCCGCGAAATAATTGCTTAGCGTTGTTCGCCTATCCTCCACCTTCAACTCTTAATCGGAGACCCATGAATTGTTTGCCTAGCACTGTTCATGTGTCCTCCACCATCGATCCTGGAGCCCCACGAATTGATTGCCTAGCACTGTTCGCCAATCCTCCACCCTCAAATCTTGTTCGGAGACCCATGAGTTGAATGCATAGCGTTGTTCATGTGTCCTCCACCATCGAGGCTGGAGCCCCGCGAATGGATTGCCTAGCGCTGTTCGCCTATCCTCCACCCTCAACTCTTATTTGGAGACCCATGAATTGATTCCCAAGCGCTGTTCATTTGTCCTCCACCATCGAGGCTGGAGCCACGCGAATTGATTTTCTAGCGCCGTTCGCCTATCCACCACACTCAACTATTATTCAGAGACCCATGTATTAATTGCCTAGCGCTGTTCATGTGTGCTCCACAATCAGGGTTGGAGCCCCGCGAATTGAATGCCTAGCGCTGTTCGCCTATCCTCCACCCTCAAATCTTATTCGGAGACCCATGAATTGATTGCCTAGCGCGATTCATCTGTCGTCCACCATCGAGGCTGGAGCCCCACGAATTAATTGCCTAGCGCTGTTCGCCTAATCTCCACCTTCAACTCTTATTCGGAAACCCATTAATTGATTGCCTAGCGCTATTCATGTGTCCTCCACCATCGAGGTTGGAGCCGCGCGAATTGATTGCCTAGTGTTGTCCACCTATCCTCCACGCTCAACTCTTATTCGGAGACCCATGAATTGATTCCCTAGCGCTGTTCATGTGTCCTCCACCATCGAGGCTGGAGCCCCGCGAATTAATTGCCTAGCCCCGTTCGCCTATCCTCCAGCCTCAACTCTTATTCGGAGACCAATGAATTGATTGACTTGCACTGTTCATGTGTCCTCCACAATCGAGGCTGGAGCCCCGCGAATGGATTGCCTAGCGCTGTTCGCCTATCCTCCACCCTCAACTCTTATTTGGAGACCCATGAAGTGATTGCCTAGCGCTATTCATGTGTCCGCCACCATCGAGCCTGGAGCCCCGCGAATTAATTGCCTAGCGTCGTTCGCCTATCCTCCAGCCTCAACTCTTATTCGGAGACACATGAAGTGATTGCCTAGCGCTATTCATGTGTCTGCCACCATCGAGGCTGGAGCCCCGCGAATTAATTGCCTAGCGTCGTTCGCCTATCCTCCAGCCTCAACTCTTATTCGGAGACCCATGAATTGATTGCCTAGCACTGTTCATGTGTCCTCCACCATCGAGCCTGGAGCCCCACGAATTGATTGCCTAGCACTGTTCGCCAATCCTCCACCCTCAAATCTTGTTCGGAGACCCAAGAGTTGAATGCCTAGCGTTGTTCATGTGTCCTCCACCATCGAGGCTGGAGCCCCGCGAATGGATTGCCTAGCGCTGTTCGCCTATCCTCCACCCTCAACTCTTATTTGGAGACCCATGAATTGATTCCCAAGCGCTGTTCATTTGTCCTCCACCATCGAGGCTGGAGCCACGCGAAATGATTTCCTAGCGCCGTTCGCCTATCCACCACCCTCAACTCTTATTCAGAGACCCATGTATTGATTGCCTAGCGGTGTTCATGTGTCCTCCACCATCGAGGCTGGAGCCCCGCGAATTAATTGCCTAGCGTTGTCCGCCTATCCTTCACCCTCAACTCTTATTCGGAGACCCATGAATTGATTCACTAGCGCTGTTCATGTGTCCTCCACCATCGAGGCTGGAGCCCCGCGAATTAATTGCCTAGTGCCGTTCGCCTATCCTCCAGCCTCAACTCTTATTCGGAGACCCTTGAATTGATTACCTAGCACTGTTCATGTGTCCTCCACCATCGAGGCTGGAGCCCCGCGAATTAATTGCCTAGCGCCGTTCGCCTATCCTCCAGCCTCAACTCTTATTCGGAGACCAATGAATTGATTGACTTGCACTGTTCATGTGTCCTCCACCATCGAGGCTGGAGCCCCGCGAATGGATTGCCTAGCGCTTTTCGCCTATCCTCCACATTCAACTCTTATTCGGAGACCCATGAATTAATTGCCTAGCGCTGTTCATGTGTCCTCCACCATCGAGGCTGAAGCCCCACGAATTAATTGCCTAGCGCTGTTTGCCTATCCTCCACCCTCAAGTCTTATTCAGAGATCCATGAATTGATTGCCTAGCGCTATTCATGTGTCCGCCACCATCGAGGCTGAAGCCCCGCGAATTGATTGCCTAGCGTTGTCCGCCTATCCTCCACCCTCAACTCTTATTCGGAGACCCATGAATTGATTCCCTAGCGCTGTTCATCTGTCCTCCACCATCGAGGCTGGAGCCCGGCGAATTAATTGCCTAGCGCCGTTCGCCTATCCTCCACCTTCAACTCTTATTCGGAGACACATGAATTGATTACCTAGCACTGTTCATGTGTCCTCCACCATCGAGGCTGGAGCCCCACGAATTGATTGCCTAGCACTGTTCGCCAATCCTCCACCCTCAAATCTTGTTCGGAGACCCATGAGTTGAATGCCTAGCGTTGTTCATGTGTCCTCCACCATCGAGGCTGGAGCCCCGCGAATGGATTGCCTAGCGCTGTTCGCATATCCTCCACCCTCAACTCTTATTTGGAGACCCATGAATTGATTCCCAAGCGCTGTTCATTTGTCCTCCACCATCGAGGCTGGAGCCACACGAATTGATTTCCTAGCGCTGTTCGCCTATCCTCAACACTCAACTCTTATTCGGAGACCCATGAATTGATTGCCTAGCGCGGTTCATGTCTCCCCCAGCATCGAGGCTGGAGCCCCACGAATTGATTGCGTAGCGATGTTCGCCTATCCTCCACCCTCAACTCTTATTCAGAGACCCATGAATTGATTACCTAGCACTGTTCATGTGTCCTCCACCATCGAGGCTGGAGCCCCGCGAAATAATTGCTTAGCGTTGTTCGCCTATCCTCCACCTTCAACTCTTAATCGGAGACCCATGAATTGTTTGCCTAGCACTGTTCATGTGTCCTCCACCATCGATCCTGGAGCCCCACGAATTGATTGCCTAGCACTGTTCCCCAATCCTCCACCCTCAAATCTTGTTCGGAGACCCATGAGTTGAATGCCTAGCGTTGTTCATGTGTCCTCCACCATCGAGGCTGGAGCCCCGTGAATGGATTGCCTAGCGCTGTTCGCCTATCCTCCACCCTCAACTCTTATTTGGAGACCCATGAATTGATTCCCAAGCGCTGTTCATTTGTCCTCCACCATCGAGGCTGGAGCCACGCGAATTGATTTTCTAGCGCCGTTCGCCTATCCACCACCCTCAACTATTATTCAGAGACCCATGTATTAATTGCCTAGCGCTGTTCATGTGTGCTCCACAATCAGGGCTGGAGCCCCGCGAATTGATTGCCTAGTGCTGTTCGCCTATCCTCCACCCTCAAATCCTATTCGGAGACCCATGAATTGATTGCCTAGCGCGATTCATCTGTCCTCCACCATCGAGGCTAGAGCCCCACGAATTAATTGCCTAGCGCTGTTCGCCTATCCTCCACCTTCAACTCTTATTCGGAGACCCATGAAGTGATTGCCTAGTGCTATTCATGTGTCCGCCACCATCGAGGCTGGAGCCCCGCGAATTGATTGCCTAGCGTTGTCCGCTTATCCTCCACCCTCAACTCTTATTCGGAGACCCATGAATTGATTCTCTAGCGCTGTTCATGTGTCCTCCACCATCGACGCTGGAGCCCCGCGAATGGATTGCCTAGCGCTGTTCGCCTATCCTCCACCTTCAACCCTTATTCGGAGACCCATGAATTAATTGCCTAACGCTGTTCATGTGTCCTCCACAATCGAGGCTGAAGCCCCGCGAATTAATTGCCTAGCGCTGTTTGCCTATCCCCCACCCTCAAGTCTTATTCGGAGACCCATGAATTGATTGCCTAGCGCTATTCATGTGTCCTCCACCATCGAGGTTGGAGCCCTGCGAGTTGATTGCCTAGCGTTGTCTGCCTATCCTCCACGCTCAACTCTTATTCGGAGACCCATGAATTGATTCCCTAGCGCTGTTCATGTGTCCTCCACCATCGAGGCTGGAGCCCCGCGAATTAATTGCCTAGCGCCGTTCGCCTATCCTCCAGCCTCAACTCTTATTCGGAGACCAATGAATTGATTGACTTGCACTGTTCATGTGTCCTCCACCATCGAGGCTGGAGCCCCGCGAATTAATTGCATAGCGCTGTTCGCCTATCCTCCACCTTCAACTCTTATTCGGAGACCCATGAATTGATTGCCTAGCGCTATTCATGTGTCCTCCACCATCGAGGCTGGAGCCCCGCGAATTGATTGCCTAGCGTTGTCCGCCTATCCTCCACGCTCAACTCTTATTCGGAGACCCATGAATTGATTCCCTAGCACTGTTCATGTGTCCTCCACCATCGAGGCTGGAGCCCCACTGTCGCAACCTATCCTTCAGCGGGAGGGCGACGCGAGACTCGCGGGATGCGTGTTCCATGAAAGGAATACGCGCGGAGTCGCCACCAACGTTTATTTGAGGAAAACGTCGGAAAAACCGGAAAAGACACGATCTACGAACTTTTTTAGGTGAAAGGTTCGGGAGTTGTATTTACGCACGGGGAAGGTATTAGCACCCCATACGTCCGTCCCAAGGGACGGCAGCCTTTAATCGAATGTGCAAACATGACTTTGATTTTTACGTTCCCTTTTATGTCCTTATATCCTTTATACCCTTTATATTTTTTTCTTTTTTGTGGTCGACAAGGGTGTTTCCCTTTGCTCCTACGTATTCCTCAATTTGTGTTGAGGAAATCAGACCTACGTAGTTCTTTCGGAACAAAGTGTTTGGTTAAGTTGTTTTTGTCTTTTTTGCAAAATATGTTTTTATTGAACAAAAGGTCATTTAAGGTGTTGAACCATTAAACGATCTTTTGATTTTGAAAGGGGAGAAACGTTAAGGCGTTGGACCATTAACGATCTCTTGTTTTTGAAAGGAGAGAAACGTTAAGGCATTGGACCATTAACGATCTCTTGGGGTGGTCGACAAAAGCGGGACTTTTGCTCCTACGTATCCTCAATGAGGAACTCAGACCTACGTAGTTCTTTCGGAACAAAGTGTTTCTTTTTTACTTAAGTGGTGGTCATTTTTAAGGCGTTGGACCTTAAAAATGATCCATTTTACTTAGTGAGAAATTGAAATGACAAACTTCAAAAGCCTATTTTTGTGGACGAGCTTGACTAGGCGAGTTGATTTTAGCCTTAGTTTCACTTTAGTTATTAATCAATTCGATTTAGAATGAGAAATCCCAAAGAGAAAAAACGTCCGATTGATTTTTCGCTTTATTTTACTAAAAGATGTTTTTTTTTTATTATATTATTTTTTACCTCTTTTTGATTTCCAACGTGGTTACGGCACGACCGAACGGTCGGAATTCATTTTAACCGAAGTTAACGGATAATACAATTCAAACGTTCGGTGGAAATTGATTTCATTTTTAAGTTAAGCGAGAAATGACTTAAGTAAAATGGCTTAAGCACGTCAACAGGGGGTATAAAAAGTAAACAAAACGAGAATAAAAATGCACGAAACACAATGTGGACCACCATGGGTGCATAGAATGAATCGAAAGGCTTGGTTCGAGGTACTTACCCGTTGAAGATCGAAGAACGATGAAGAACGAATGAAGAACGTCGAAGAACGGTTGAAACCTTTGCGAAATTCCTCACGGAAAACGTTTCGGAAGCGCCTCGGCTTAGATTTTCTTCACGGAAACAATTTTTCCAAGCAAATTCGAAAGAGAGAGAAGTGCCAAAGGGGCTGAACCCTTTTCTTCTTCACTTCCTCCCCTATTTATAGCAAAATAGGGGAGGTGGTTGCCGCCCAGCTCGCCCAGGCGAGCCAGGTTGCTTCCTCCAGAAGCAACAGCCTTCTGGAGGAATATTCTAGAGGGCCCAAGTGGGCCTGGGTGCTATTTGCACCCCCATTTTTACTAAGTACACCCCCCTCTGCTATTTTTTGGTGATTCTTTTTTCGTAAAGTTACGGAAACTTACGAATTTCGTAACGATACTTGTTTTCTTTCCGTAATGTTACGGAACCTTGCGGATTACATAATCATCCCCCTTTTGACTTACGGAATGTTACGGAACCTCACTTAATTATGCAACGATGCTTCCATTTGATTTCCGGTGTGTCACGGAAACTTACGGATTGTGCATCAATATTTTTTTTGGTTTTTCGGCATGTCCTGGAATTTCACAAATTGCCTAATGATGGATGCCAAGCACCTCACAAGGACCAAAGAAAGGTCGCATGTCATCAAGCAAAGGTCCCCGGACGAAATTAGGGTATGACAGCTGCCCCTCTTTACTTGTCTTTTATTGGAGATAAAAGGAAAGTAAAGATAAGACACTAATTTCGTTCCTCTCGATTTGACGAGAGTCGCGGGTGACCATAAAATCTCCACATGCAAATGACTTGTTGTTCCTAGAATTTCACAAATTGCCTAATGATGGATGCCAAGCACCTCACAAGGACCAAAGAATGGTCGCATGTCATCAAGCAAAGGTCCCCGGACGAAAATCATTGTATGACACTAATTTCGCTCCTCTCGGTTGACGAGAGTCGCGGGTGACCATGACTTGTCGTTCCTAGAATTTCACAAATTGCCTAATGATGGATGCCAAGCACCTCACAAGGACCAAAGAATGGTCGCATGTCATCAAGCAAAGGTCCCCGGACGAAAATCAGTGTATGACACTAATTTCGCTCCTCTCGGTTGACGAGAGTCGCGGGTGACCATGAAATTTCCGCATGTAAATGACTTGTTATTCCCGGAGGAACAAAAGGTGCAGAAGACTATGTCAGCCTCTGCATGCTATCAAGCATTCTGTCTTACAGATAGCAAAAGAATATTTATACGGATAACCACTCGGGTATTTCCGCGTATCATCGGGCCCGCCGCCTCTGGATGATACAAGGGTGCAGAATGACCAAACTTGGTCTCTGCTTGTCATCGGGCCCGCCGCCTCTGGATGACAAAAAGGGTGCGGATAACCGTAAGGTATCTCCGCGTATCATCGGGCCCGCCGCCTCTGGATGATACAAGGGTGCAGAATGACCAAACTTGGTCTCTGCTTGTCATCGGGCCCGCCGCCTCTGGATGACAAAAGGGTGCGGATAACCGTATGGTATCTCCGCGTATCATTGGGCCCGCCGCCTCTGGATGATACAAGGGTGCAGAATGACCAAACTTGGTCTCTGCTTGTCATCGGGCCCGCCTCCTCTGGATGATACAAGGGTGCAGAATGACCAAACTTGGTCTCTGCTTGTCATCGGGCTTGCCGCCTCTGGATGACAAAAGGGTGCGGATAACCGTAAGGTATCTCCGCGTATCATCGGGCCCGCCGCCTCTGGATGATACAAGGGTGCAGAATGACCAAACTTGGTCTCTGCTTGTCATCGGGCCCGCCGCCTCTGGATGACAAAAGGGTGCGGATAACCGTAAGGTATCTCCGCGTATCATCGGGCCCGCCGCCTCTGGTTGATACAAGGGTGCAGAATGACCAAACTTGGTCTCTGCTTGCCATCGGGCCCGCCGCCTCTGGATGACAAAAGGGTGCGGAAAACCGTAAGGTATCTCCGCGTATCATCGGGCCCGCCGCCTCTGGATGATACAAGGGTGCAGAATGACCAAACTTGGTCTCTGCTTGCCATCGGGCCCGCCGCCTCTGGATGACAAAAGGGTGCGGACAACCGTAAGGTATCTCCGCGTATCATCGGGCCCGCCGCCTCTGGATGATACAAGGGTGCACGTCACATGACCTCAGGGTCAGTATGACAAAGATTATGGGGCGGCCGACAAAAGCAAGGCTCTTGCTCCTACGTATCCTCCAATGAGGAAATCAGACCTACGTAGTTCTGGATAACTTGTGAGACTTGAAAAGTCTCCATCGGAAAATGCTGACATCTCCGGAAAGGGCGCAGATGACCACATTGGCCTCTGCTCGTCAATCACACTTGGGGTCACTGAATGACGAGGTGCGGATAACCGTAAGGTGTCTTCGCGGGCTACCAGCTCTTGGGTCATGGCAACAAAAGGCGGTGTGGTCGACAAAAGCGAGGCTCTTGCTCCTACGTATCCTCCAATGAGGAACTCAGACCTACGTAGTTCTGGATAACTTGTGAGACTGGAAAAAGTCTCGGTGTTTTTTCCACTAAAATGCAAACATGCTTTAGCAAAGAGACAAATATTCCAACTGATTTAGAGCAGCATATGCTTTTTTGAGTGAAAAAAAATGCGTCTACCGGGGAAGGAGAGTCTGCTGATGAAATCTCCCATAACCATAAATGAGATTGTGGATGTTAGCATTTCGTTTCTAAATGACCATTTAGAGGAAACACTGGGTTCGACAAAAATAGAAGAAATCCACTCAAAGTGTATCAATCTCGCACAGGTAAGTGTTTCATCCTAATTCCGAACCATAGATATGTCATGACTTGACTTTGCAAATTATTTCCTATCAAATCAAAAATTACATGCGTGATCATGGATCAAATAGGACTTCCCTTGGGAATGGGTTCTTTTGGTGGTTTCTTCTTTCGGCTTTTGTGTGTTTTTGGCTTTTGATTTTTCTGGCTTTTTCTTTTTCTGTTTTTTTGTTTAGTGCAGGGCGAGGAAAAAAAAAGTCGCTAGCGCACGGGATTTTGGTTGGTAATCAAAGGGAGAAGACTATTTTAGGTCGTGGTTCCCTTTCCTTCTTTTTTCGTTCATTTGGTGACAATTCTGTATTGTTCAGATATTGTCCGGTCCAAAGACCTCTCTGCATATTTCTTCTATTTTTTCCTTCGATTCCCGATCAGGGGCTTTCTTTCCTTCTTCTTCTTCTTCTTCTTTTTTTTTTACTTTCTCCCATCCTTGGATTGGGAATTTTCTTTCTTTTCTTTTTGCTTTCTCCCACTCTTTGATTGGGAATTTCCTTTCTTTTCTTTTTTTGCTTTCTCTTTGATTGGAAATTTTCCTTCTTTTCTTTTTTGCTTCCGAGGGTAAGGATTGACATTCTCACCCTAGGTCAAGGTTTATGGTGAGTCAGGATTTTGGCTCAAGGTTTGTAGAATGGCTAGACATGATACATGTCGGGGTTTGGTTTGGTTCAAGGATAAAAGGGATGCCCCACATTATTTCCATGACACAAATGCAAAAATGATGATTTAGAAACTTTATGCAAAACTGGTCATGCATGCACCTATGCGGACACTCAAGTGTCAAATTTTTATGGCCATGTGATGCTAGGGCTCAGGATTCATTTCCTCTATTTTAGTCAACCCAATGTTTCCAAAATATGTTCTTTTATCAATTTGTGCATTCCTCCAAGTCATTTTGGGCGTCCGGGGAAATTTTCACAGCATTCACCCTTCAGGTGTAGACACGTTTTTTTTCTTCAAAAATCGGTTATGATCAATGAATGAATTTTTTTTCAAAGAAAAGTTGGAAATCGTCTGTTTTCAAAAGCATGTCGGTTTTTTAGCTAGACAACTTATTTTCTCTTTTTCCACCTTTTTCCTTACTTGCTTTCTTCTTTTCCTTTTTGTTCTCTTTTCCATTTCATTCATTTCATTTTTTCTTTTCTATTTTTATTTTTATCATGATTTTTTTTTTGTTTGTTTTACACATATATTCTTTGGACGATGTTCCTAAACGAAGAACTCTACACGGCTCCAGAATTCCAAACATCAACAATAGTAATGACATATAAACACTAACGCAACAATCTAAACAAAAACGTATGCATTGTACAAATGACAATCGAAACAACAAAAACAAACATTAGTCTCTCAAGTCAAAACAATAACATAGAATAAAAATGACAAAAGAAATATGAAAGAAAACATGAATCTGGGGATCTCCCAGTCACGTATCTCCACTCCCTCCCAAGAAGTCAAGCAAATCGGCCATCTCCTCATCCTCGTGGGCCTCTTCTCCGTCGCCGGGAGCTTCTGGGGGTGCCTCTCCTGCTTGGGCCTCGGGCCAATCTCCGGGCCATGCAACCTCTGCCCTGAACTGGTCTGGAGTAGGGCATGAAAAAGAAGCGAAGCCCTGGCTCTGCATGCTAAGGCTCATCTGGTACAGACAATCATGGGTCCGTACATGTGCTCGGTGGTTGGCCGCCTGCTGGCGAACCAAATGCCGTAAATACTGCTCCATGTCAAATGCCCCAGCCTGGCCAGCCTGATGAGGTGGTGGTGGCGCGCCTGCGGCCTGTGGAGCATCACCCTGAGCTTGTCTCTGGGTACAGTACTTCTCAATAAAAGCCCGGGTGATGGGCGGCCGAATCACCTTGGTAGGTGCAACGGGGACCCCGAACGACTGGCAGAGTCCTGTGATCAATGCGGGGAATCCCAGGGCCCTGTTGGACTTATCTGGGTCCAAAGGGTGCCTAGTGGGCGCCATACCTACAAAAATATAGATGGCATCAGCGATCAACTGAGCCACATGGATGCTCATCCGTGTCAGGATGGCGTACACCAGCTGACACTTCGGCATGGGAAGGTCGGAATTATGATCGGTGGGCAGGATGTTGCTGAGGAGCAACGTCATCCATATCTGGGTCAGGGTGGTCATGTTGGTGCGCATGATTCGCACTCGCCTCCCTGCAGCAGTCCGGGCAAAATCCTGCCCCGGTATACATAGCAGCTGGGCGATGGCCTCCTCATCGAACCCATCAGACCAGTTCCTCCTCTGGCCATACTCACATTCCTGGCCCTCTTCCAACACCAACGGATATCCTAGGAGTTGGCCGATAGCGTCGGCATCAAACGGGATCCACTGACCCCTTACCCAGGATCTCATGTCACGCACGCCCTCCTCTGTTGGCCAAGCATTGGCATAAAACTCAAGGACTATTTCTGGATCAAACTTGGCCATGGGAGTAACC
This sequence comes from Glycine soja, assembly GCF_004193775.1. Classification (NCBI taxonomy): domain Eukaryota; kingdom Viridiplantae; phylum Streptophyta; class Magnoliopsida; order Fabales; family Fabaceae; genus Glycine; species Glycine soja. Next base: position 17,034 of record NW_021143657.1, read on the forward strand.
AGTGATGCCCACCGCCGGCGCCCTATTTCCTCCTGGAAATCAGTACACTCGTCGTCCCTGAGCTGGACGCGTCGCTCCCGGAGAAACGACCATCCCTTGATGGCCTCGAAGCGCTGCTGGTGTACAGCGCTCCTAAAGCGGTGACTGTCATACTCCGGAGCGGAACTAGTTCCTTCTGCTGCCTTGTCCTTCCTGGACCTCTTTGAGGCAAGCTTCCTCGGGGCCATTTCTTGGTGGTGATGAACAAAAGCGCAAAACGGAATCAAAAAATGCGAAAAAGGATGACCCTAGGGCTGCAAACTCGTCAATCCCGTGGGTATGGCTTTTGAAAGGGGGGAAAAGAAGTTTTTGAATGTAAAAACGCCCCCCCTTTCGTCATTCTTATAATTTGGTGCAGGGGTGGCTCGCCCAGGCGAGCTAACCTGCATTTTTTTTTTTTTTTTTTGAGGGGAACATTAACCATGTCCCCTCCCTTCTCATGGATTAGCATCTTGCCTAACTTGAACTTACTTAGGTTAGAATTAGGCGTTGATTACTTATTCTTACAAATAGTAAAAGAAAACTGCAAAATACAAAGGATACGGGGCTGCCTCGCAGCGACATTCTCTGCTTATCTCACGCAGAGAAGGGGCAACGATCGGTCGGTCGTGACCCCATCCCTACTTGCATCCGTCCTTAAGTACCTGCAAGTAATAAACAACCAGGTATGGCCAATCTTGACAGCGTCATTATCTTACCTTGATTGGTTTCTGCCGTTCATGTTTTGTCTCTACCCCCAGAAGGTAGCCCAAGATGATCCTGCCCCTGTTTTTTTTTTTTTTTTTTTTTTACCACAACAATATGCATGCGTATGCGTATGCGTATGCGTATGTATGAATGTTTTCAAACGCAGCAAATTTAGGGAAAGTTGGTTCAGGTTCAATTCTAATTAAGCGCTTGGGGGATCCCATGAACTGAGCGGAAGGGCTCAGGTGATCACAGATTAACGCAAGGTGTGAAACTAACGTGAGGACTAAAAGCCTCGAATCCACGTTCATTTCTTTGAAAGATTGTAACGAGAGATACAACAGACAGGAAATCCCTGGGGGAAATCCAGAAAACGCATAAAGATAAAGAACATGCAGCGACATCCTTAATTGCCCCAGCTTCTAAGCATAATATTGTTTGACGACATCAGAGTTTACGGGTGAAGGTAGCTCTTCGCCATCCATGTTGGTAAGCACCAGGGCTCCTCCGGAAAAAGCCCTCTTCACAACAAAAGGCCCTTCGTAGTTCGGGGCCCATTTCCCTCGATGGTCCTTGACAGCATGGGACATTTTCTTTAGCACAAGGTCTCCCTCATGGAACTTGCGTAAGCGTACTTTCTTGTCGAATGCACTCTTCATTCTTTCCTGGTATAAGCGCCCATGACTCATGGCCGTTAAGCGCTTACCCTCAATGAGGTTGAGCTGATCGTAGCGTGTTTGAGCCCACTCTGATTCCTTTAATCCGGATTCTGCCAAGATCCTTAATGACGGGACTTCTACCTCAAACGGTAACACAGCCTCCATCCCATATATCAATGAGAACGGCGTTGCCCCAGTTGACGTTCGCACTGAAGTCCGGTAACCGTGTAACGCGAATGGGAGCATCTCGTGCCAATCCTTGTATGACACGGTCATCTTTTGGATAATCTTTTTGATATTCTTATTGGCCGCTTCCACGGCTCCATTCATCTTCGGCCGGTAGGGCGTGGAATTGTGATGCTGGATTTTAAACTCCTCGCACATTTCCGCCATCATCTTATTATTCAGGTTGGTGCCGTTGTCCGTGATAATCTTCCTTGGCAAACCATATCGGCAGATGATCTCTTTCTTAATGAACCTGACCACCACATTCCTCGTGACATTGGTATATGAAGCCGCCTCGACCCACTTGGTGAAATAATCTATCGCTACGAGGATGAAGCGATGACCATTCGAGGCCTTGGGCTCGATGGCCCCGATGACATCTATTCCCCACATGGAGAAAGGCCAAGGGGCGGACATGACATTCAGAGGGTGTGGTGGGGCATTGACATTATCTGAGAATGCTTGACATTTGTGGCATTTCCTCACATGGACACAACAATCACTTTCCATGGTAAGCCAGTAATAACCTGCTCTTAGGATCTTCCTGGCCATAGCATGTCCGTTGGCGTGCGTTCCAAACGAGCCCTCATGGACTTCTTCGATCATGTGATTTGCCTCTTTGGCATCCACACACCGCAGGAGTGTCATGTCGTGATTTCTTTTATACAGTATGCTTCCGCTCACGAAGAAACCGGCTGCCAACCTCCTCAATGTCCTTTTATCGTTGTCGGCAATCTCTGGCGGGTATTCTTTGCTTACGACATATCGCTTGATGTCGAAATACCAAGGCTTTCCGTCCCGTTCCTCTTCCACTTGGCAACAATGTGCGGGTTTGCCACGGCACCAAAATTCAATGTAGGGTAGATCCCCGTGCGGTGTTAGCTGGAACATAGACGCCAACGTAGCAAGTGCATCCGCCATTTGATTTTCCTCGCGAGGAACATGATGGAAGGAGATCTCATCGAAAGTCTTAGCCAATTCCTTGATATAGGCTTTGTAGGGTATCAGCTTGGGATCTCTAGTTTCCCATTCCCCTCTCAGCTGATGGATTACCAACGCTGAGTCGCCATACACCTTGAGTAGTTTGACATTGGAGTCAATTGCTGCCTGGACAGCTAGGGCACATGCTTCATATTCGGCCATGTTGTTGGTGCAGTCGAATCCTAGCCTGGCTGTGAAAGGTACACATTGATTGTCCGGAGAGACCAACACTGCCCCAACGCCATGACCTAGAATGTTTGAAGCTCCGTCAAACCATACAGTCCATTTGTCCCGATCTTCGTCCAACTTTTCCTCGAACAAGGCCATGATGTCCTCATCCGGGAACTCCGGATGCATGGGCTGGTAGTCGTTAAGAGGCTGTTGAGCCAAATAATCTGCCAAAGCGCTTCCTTTTATCGCCTTTTGGGTGACGTAGACTATATCAAACTCAGATAGCAAGACTTGCCACCGGGCGATTCGTCCTGTGAGAGCTGGCTTTTCAAAGATGTACTTAACGGGGTCCATTTTGGATATCAACCAGGTAGTATGGCTCAGCATGTACTGCCTTAGGCGATGGGATGCCCATACTAAAGCACAACACGTTCTTTCGAGCAAGGAGTAATTCATCTCACAGGTCGTGAACTTCTTACTTAGGTAGTAAACAGCGCGCTCTTTCTTCCCGGATTCGTCATGTTGCCCCAGCATACACCCCATTGACTCGTCCAAGATTGTCATGTACAAAATGAGAGGCCTTCCTGGTACTGGTGGCATAAGCACGGGAGGATTCATTAGGCACTTTTTGATCCTCCCAAAAGCCTCTTGGCAATCCTCATTCCACCGATCAGTTTGGTTTTTGCGCAAGAGTTTAAACAACGGCTCACAAATGGCGGTGAGCTGCGATATGAATCTGGCAATATAATTCAAGCGCCCCAGGAAACCTCGGACTTGCCTCTCTGTACGGGGTTCTGGCATCTCAAGGATAGCCTTCACTTTTTCGGGGTCTACCTCTATCCCTTTCTGGCTTACAATGAAACCAAGCAATTTCCCTGATTTGACCCCGAAGGTACACTTAGCGGGGTTCAACCTTAATTGATATTTCTTAAGCCTTTCGAACAATTTCCGCAGGTTGACAAGGTGTTCTTCCTCGGATTTAGATTTAGCAATTATGTCGTCCACGTAGACCTCGATCTCTTGATGCATCATATCATGGAACAAAGCTACCATGGCCCGTTGATAAGTTGCCCCGGCATTCTTGAGTCAGAAGGACATCACCTTGTAACAGAACGTTCCCCACAGGGTGACAAAAGTAGTCTTTTCCATATCCTCGGGCGCCATCTTTATCTGATTGTAACCAGAGAAACCGTCCATGAAGGAAAATAAAGCGAAATTGGCCATGTTATCCACGAGGATATCGATGTGTGGTAAAGGAAAATTGTCCTTGGGACTGGCCCGATTCAGGTCCCGATAATCCACACACATTCGTACTTTTCCATCTTTCTTAGGAACTGGTACGATGTTGGCAACCCATTCCGGATACCGAGCGACGGCCAGAAATCCAGCGTCAAATTGCTTCTTCACTTCTTCTTTTATCTTCAAGGATGTTTCGGGCTTCATCCTTCTCAGTTTCTGTTTTACCGGGGAACACTCGGGATTTAGAGGTAATCGGTGCTGTACAATGTCAGAACTCAAACCGGGCATATCTTGGTATGACCAAGCAAAGATGTCTTGGTAGTCTTTTAGCAGGATTATTAATTCTTCACGGATAGGTGCGGTAATACCTGTACCTATCTTTACTTCCCTCTTTCCACTGCCAATTCCTAAGTCTACTAGCTCTGTTTCTTCTTGATGAGGCACCGTTTCTTGGTCCTCATGGGCGACCATTCTTTCTAGTTCTGGGGGAAGTCCCACATCCTCATCTCCTTCATCTTCCGTTTGATTCATTTCTCGCTCGAAGTTGATAGGCGGGTCCCAGGTATTAGTACCTTCGGGGGACTCGTCATCGGATCTGCCGTTTCAGAAAAAGAAGTAAACATGCAAATGAATGAGAATGGGTAGAGACCAGGAACAGATGAAGAAAGATCCTTGTATTATAAATTTAAAAACAAAAGACACAAAGCCTTAACAAAAGGAAAAACTCTAAAGCCTAGGCCCAACTATAGAGCTTTTAAAACCGTAAAGGTTTACATTATGCTCGTTGCGTAAATGCTGGGGCGTTCCTCCACTCGCCAATTTCCCAGCTGGAAATCAGGAGGGCATGGTCGTACCAAATCCAAAGTACTCGGAATATCATCCTCGCATATCGCGAACGCTTGACCTTTGTCTCCCAGACCCGCGCTTATAAAGCTTCTACTTATGTGGCAGGGCGGGCTTCCTTCACTTTCTTGTCTCCAACGCGAGCTTTGACCACTGTTCTTCCTTCCCGCAATGCTTCTTTTCATGTCCGCCTGAGTGGGCTTATAGCCTAAACCATACTTCCCACGATTTCCTTGGGTATTTATCAGGCTAGTTATGCCGCCGTTGTTTTTGCCTAAACCCATCCCGGGTTCATAACCGTTCCCTAACATAACTCGGGCCATCATTACCGCTGCATCGGACAGACAAGGCTGCCCAAAGAGGGAGTCCACGGAGGAAATGCTGACCACCTCAAAAGACTGGAAAGCAGTTTCTAACGATTCTTCTGCGGCTTCCACATAAGGCATGGAGGATGGGCAGCTTACCAAGATATCTTCCTCGCCCCTCCACTACGAATTTCAGCTTTTGGTGGAGTGTAGAAGGCACAACTCCCACTGAGTGGATCCACGGGCGCCCCAACAGGCAGCTGTAGGGGGGGTTAATATCCATTATTTGGAAGGTGACTTGACAGGTGTGAGGGCCTATTTGTACTGGGAGATCGATCTCTCCCCTAACCTCTCGGCGAGTGCCGTCGAAGGCCCGAACCACCATTGAACTTGGTTTTAAGTGGGAAGCATTGAATGGTAACTTCTCCAAAGTGCTCTTAGGCATCACGTTTAAACTGGAACCATTATCGATGAGCACCTTGGCTACGATATGGTCCATACACTTGACTGATACGTGTAAAGCCTTATTATGCCCTCTCCCCTCGGCGGGGATTTCTTCTTCGGCGAAGGCAAGATAGTTGTTGGCAGTGATATTGTTGACCAGCCCTCCGAAACCTTCTACCGAGATATCTTGGGCCACGTGAGCCTCGTTCAGCACTTTTACTAGCAGAGCCCGATGAGGCTCGGAGCTCATAAGTAACTCCAACAGCGAGACCCTAGCCGGGGTTTTGTTGAGCTGTTCGATAACCTTGAATTTGCTCTGCTGAATTATCCGAAGGAACTCGCTGGCTTCCTCTAGCGACACCTCCTTTCTACCATCCTTTTTCTCCGGGGGCCCCTTTGCTGGAATATCTTTATTCGAAGCGTGGGGTGCTTCGCCATCTTGTTCTTCCACCACTTTTCCTTTTCCCTTGACGTCGGCGGGTTGGACTGGTAGGTCCGGAGGTGCGAACACACGACCACTACGGGTCACACCACTCAGTCCCGTGATATTTGTTACTTTAGCTGACAGCGAGCTGACGTCAGTGACTTCTTCTTCCCTCTTCCCCGGAGGTGTATATCTCCACGGGACCGCGTGACTATCTTGGTACGGGAAAGGAACAGGTTTGGCTATTAAGGGGTGTCCGGGCTTTTGCGAAGCTGCGCTTTTAGTGAAGTATATCACCAAGGGTTTGGGCTTCGCAACACCGCTCCCCTCCGTTGATTGCATGCATATATGCTGCTCTTCTTTTCCTTCAATGCCGACTTCCAGTTGACCTTGATCTATCATCCGCTGTAACAATTCCTCTACTTCCAAACACGTCTCCATGTCATGCATCTCGCCGGAGTGTAGCAGACAGGAATCCTTCTTACACCCACTATGGGGAATCACACCTCCTTTTTGTAGGGCCTCAAAGATAAACCTCCTAGGGGTTGCCACATCCCTTAAAGGTTTAGACCTGTGCGGCCTATCGGACTCAACTGCATGAACCGCTCCCCCTCCATGATTGGCGAGCGGGTTGGTTCTCACATTGGGCCGATCCTCTTGGAAAGTCAGCCATCCGGCATCCATTAAATGTTGGACCTTGTATTTAAGGGCCAAGCATTTCTCGACGGAATGCCCCGGGACACCCCCATGGTACTTGCAAGTTGCGTTAGGGTCATACCACTTCGGGAAAGGGGGTTCGAGGACCCTTCCGGGAGTTACCACGGCCAAATGATTGGCGATGAGGGATGGTAGAAGATCTTCGTACGTCATTGGGAGCGGGGTGAATTCCGGCAATGGCCTCGGAGGGAAGTTCCTTGTCGTGTTGGAATTACCGGCCGGTCGAGTCGTGTTCGGAGTTGGAACTTGGGGAGCTTCCCTCTGGGTGGGTGCCTTAGGCTGCACGGGTGTTGAACTAGAGGCGTTCCCAGCATGAGCCGAGAAGCTTGGGTGATGTTGCGCGTACTGATGGGTACCATGAGGTGTTTGCTAGGGTTTGACCCACGCGGGTGTTGAAGAGACGGCATGGGCATCTCCTTCCTTCCTTTTTGCCCCTGTTGCCCCGATTCTTTTGGCATTCGCGTTTGTGGAGGAAACGTAATCAAACTTTCCCCTTTTCAATCCAACCTCGATTCTTTCCCCGGCAAACACCAGATCCGCAAAGCTGGACGACATGTAACCCACTAGCTTCTCATAGTAGAACACTGGCAGAGTGTCTACCATCATGGTGATCATCTCTCTCTCAACCATGGGAGGAGCTACTTGTGCCGCCAAATCCCTCCATCGCTGCGCATATTCTTTAAAGGTTTCACCCTCTTTCTTGAACATATTCTGCAGTTGAGTACGGTCAGGAGCCATATCAGAATTGTACTGATACTGCCTTAGGAAGGCGGTAATCAGATCCTTCCAAGTACGGATACGGGAAGCTTCCAAATTAGTGTACCACACTACCGCAGCTCCGGCCAAGCTATCCTGAAAGAAGTGTATCAACAGCTTTTCATCTTTAGAGTGGGCGCCCATCTTACGGCAGTACATTTTGAGATGGTTTTTGGGACAAGTCGTCCCTTTATACTTGTCGAAGTCCGGCACTTTGAACTTCGGGGGAATAACAACATCGGGTACTAAGCAAAGATCCGTCATGTCTGCAAACGGATAGTCCCCAAATCCTTCCACAACCCTCAATCTTTCCTCAAGGAGATCGAGCTTCCTCCTTTCTTCAGTTGCCGGGGGCGGCCCTTCCATGGACAAAACTATTGGCGAAGCTGCGATGTTGGGTTGAGGCAACGTGCCTGGTGCCGGCCCTTCGGGGATCGGGGGATAGAACTCGACATCCCTTCGAGCATAATCTTGAGGGTCTTTATGGACTTCGTCGGGCTGCTGAGGAGGCTCTCTTTCATGGACGGGAGAGGCAATGTGGCCCGCATCTTCTTGCAAGACGGGTGGTGAATAGTTGGGCGGAAATCCATAAGGGTAAGCCGCTCGGTTGTATCCCAGGTGAGGGCTGCCATCGTGCCCCAGTGTGTCCCTTCCCCGTCCTACTATGTTTGAGGGAGGATGGTGCGTAGTTGCCAAGAGAGTCGGGTCTGCTTCGGCAGCCGAACTGACAGCGGCGGCGGTGGCCGCGTTCTTCTCTATGAGCTGCTTCATACTTAACATGGCCTCCATTATGGAGGCCATTTGTTCTTTCAGAGCCGACATGTCGGCTTTCATCTGTTCCTGCGTCTCCTCTTGATCACCCATCGTTCTAGATTTGGATCTGGTGCGATAGGGATCCCTTGCGGCGCGTTTAGTTATGGTGTTTTTCCCTAAAAAACCAAACGTGAGGAGTGGGTAAAAGAAAGAAAATGCATGCTAGAGATGAAACGTAGGAGTGATTTGATTTGCACAAGTTTTTTGGAGTAGAAACATGGGACCAACTCATTTTATTTCAAAAAGGAAGTCATATCTAGTCAAGGTCTGAGAGACCATACAAGTTTCCTAACGATTTCTAATTATGTGGGCCATTAAGTCTATCATATGCTGACAATAGCCGAGAAGCCCGTGAATCTCTTCGGGGGCGGAGTAGGTGTCTGCCATCGCTTTGGCCTTGGCTAACAAACGGGGAAGTTCTTGACTCCCGTTCAAGGTAAGAGCAAACCGATCCATCCACATGGTTGCCTCTTGGTGTAAAGAGTCGATCACCCTTCCTCTAGCCTCTTTTTCCGCGTATACTTGGGCATATTCGTCCGCAATCCTATGCTCGTGGGCCGCGGCTAGACCTAACTCTTCTTGGTACTTGGCGATGATAGCTAGCATGTTGGTCTCCGTCTCGCACAAACGCTGAGACAAGCTTCTTTTGGACCTTGAACAGGCAACTAACTCCTCTTTCAAAACCATGCTATGTGCTCGCGACTGGTCCCTTTCTTCCCTTCGCAACTTGAGTTCACTATTGCTACCCCATAGAGCTCCGCGAAATTTGTTCCGGCCATACTCTTCCTTGCGAGCCCTCTTGGTCTCTTGTTCAAGGGCTCTTGCGGTAATTGCATTCTCTTCCCGTAACCCGGCACACTCCTTCCGAATGTGTGTAGCGGCCAACTTGAACTTCTCCTTGGCAAGTTTTGCCTTTCCTAACTCGCTTTTGAGAGCTTGGACTTCTTCGTCCTCATCCGGTGCTTCAAAATTCTCTTCGCTGATGACTTTTAACTTGGCGAGCCAATCTAAACCTCGTATATGAACTTTCAGCCATTCGTGGTACCCACCAATGATGCCATTACGAATGCCTCTAAGCTCTTGATCTTTCCTTAACGGGGTTTCCCATGCCTTATGGATTCTTTGTATAGTCTTGGAATTTTGTGTGCCGAGATCCCTCACAAGGAAAGGAGACATGCTTTCTTCCGTCGGTGCTCCCCTCATGGGGTACTCTAGTTGTCTTATAGCGAGCGCGGGATTGTAGTTAATACAACCCCTCGTTCCTACCAGCGGAATGTTTGGGTATTTTCCACATGAGAAAAGGACTCCTTCTTTTCCTTCCTTCCATCGGGGGAACCAACTGATTGTTCTACCTACTATTCCGGCCAAGAGCTGGTCCCAATCTATTCTCCTCTTTTTGCACAGAGGGCGGGTAAGCAACAGATGATCCGTGCGCTACTCTTTTTGCACCTTCGGTCAAATGTGTCCAATAGATCTGCCAAGACAGCTACCACCGGACTTTCCTTGCTATGGTGGTAGGCAAGGAAAGCGTCGATTGCTGCTAGGTCTACCAAACCATCCACGTTTGGAAAGAGGACGACCCCAAAAGTTAGCAAAGCTAACACATCCATAAACGGGACCCAGTCTCCTTGATTGGCCATACCCCTCGCCTTGTCTTCTAGGTACCTCTATGGTAGGCCCGCTATGCCGTTCCGAGTCTGTTTTATGCGGTCCAAACCTCTTGCTGAATCCTTGACCACAGTTGCAATTCTGCTTAAAGAGGGGAGACACCCGGAGGAGAGATATGGTTTTCTTCCCCCGAGAGGACATCCTAGAATTTCCTCAAATTCTTCAATGGTTGGTACTAATTGGAAGTCTCCGAATGTGAAGCACCTCAAAGGCTGGTCGTAGTATTGGGTAAGTGATACAATGGCTTCTATGGACACCTCTGCTATGGTTAACTCTAAGACCTTTCCGTAAGTCTTGCGGAAGCTTGCATTTGGAGGGGTTCCATCAACCGCCCCTAATTCCTTGATGCTGGTGGTATCTAGGCTTTTGACCTTGACTTGGTAGAACCTCTTGCCGGTTTGATTTGTTCCCATGCTTACTAAAGTGAGGACAAAAGCTGGTGCAAATCAAAACTCCGATGTCTCATGGGTGGGATGGATGAATGCATGATGGAATGCATATGACACAGATGCAATCTAGGAATGCGGGGGTCCGGGGAATTTGTCCCCTTCTTAGATACGACATCTAGGGGTAGCAAATGCCCCAACGC
>NW_021143658.1:0-30636 GCF_004193775.1 Glycine soja
CATTATGTTCTTATGGTATATAAACTCTTTGTTGCTTTAGTGCGTTTTAAAATGTATGCATGGGGTAAATATTTATTCATTTGATGCACACAAACACCAACACTTTTGCACACACTGTGAGTGGAAAAAGGGCCCTATACCCGGGTTCATGGGACATAAGGAGCGGAGGTGAAATCTGTGGTCATGCTAGGTCTCCGACTTGCTTGATTACAGTGAACCCTCATCTAGAGCTTTTTTCTTTGAAAACTTATTGTTGCTAGTAGTCCCTACTGTGCAATATGTTTTTCGAAGAGAATGATACCTCTAGAAACTATCAAAAGAGATATGACTACCTTGGGGGTTATTACTAAAAGCCTAGTTAGCTCTCTCCCTTATAGGTCCCTTAAATAGGGGCACGGAGCAAACACGCTGCGTGCCATTTTTCACACTGCCATGCATAAGTGTCATATACCCTTTTACTTATATTCAGTGAGTATTGTCATACTATATACATTCCCGTGTTGCGCCTTTCGCGTATGCATCGCACATGGGTTCTGTCTTGATCCCCTCTGTAAACAAACCAACGAAGGGTCCGTGTCACCGTTTTAAATACATACGTTGGGGCACTTTGCTACCCCTAGACGTTGTATCTAAGAAGGAGACAGTTTCTCGGGCTCCCGTATTCGTAAATTGCATCTGTGTCATATGCATTTCTTCATGCATTCATCCATTCCACCCATGATAGATGTCAGAGTTTTGATTCGCACTAGATTTTATTTCACTTTAGTAAAACATGGGATCAAGTCAAAAGCCTTCGCTTAAAAAGAGGTTCTATCAAGTCAAAATCAAGAGCTTAGAGGTCACTAGTTTAGGAGAGTTGGGGCAATTAATGGGTCAACTTCAACAGCAAGCCTTCCGCAAAGCCTATGGTAAGATTTGGGACCTAGCTAGGGTAGAAGTCTCCATGGAACCGATTGCATCCCTTTCCCAGTATTATGACCAGCCCCTAAGGTGCTTCACATTTGAGGACTTCCAGCTAGTGCCGACTGTGAAAGAGTTGGAAGAAATCCTGGGATGCCAACTGGGAGGAAGGAAGCCATATCTTTTCTTTGGGTTCTATCCCTCCACGACAAGAGTTGCCAAGGTAGTGAAAATCTCAGCACAAGAGTTGGAACGTCTAAAGCAAAACAGAAATGGAGTAGTCGGAGTACCAAGGAAGTGTTTGGAGGAAAGGGCAAAGGCCTTGGAAAATCAAGGCGAATGGGCTTTCTTTTATTGACATCTTGGCGTTTTTGATCTTTGGAGTTGTCCTCTTTCCGAATATGGAAGGGTTAGTGGACCTAGCAGCGATTGACGCTTTCCTCGCCTTTCATCATGGCAAGGAAAGCCCGGTCGTCGCCATTTTGGCCATGTATGACACGTTCGACCGGGGATGTGAAAAGAGCAGCGCAAGAATTGTTTGTTGTGCACTGGCTCTCTATGTGTGGCTGGTTTCACACCTTTTTTCTCCAAGAAGGTAGGCCCGTCTATCCGCACCAAGAGGCAACAATGTGGACGGACTGATTTGCTCTTACTTTGAACAGGAGTCAAGAACTTCCCCGATTGCTAGCCAAGGCCAAAGCAGTGGCGGACACCTACTCCGCCCCCGAGGAGATCCACGGACTTCTCAGCTATTGTCAGCATATGATAGACTTAATGGACCATATGATTAGAAACCGCTAGGAAGTTTGTATTGTCGCTCAGATCTTGACTAGTTATAACTTTTTGAAAAAAATGAGTTTATCCCACGTTTTTACTCCAAAAATCAGTGTGAATCAAGTCACTCCCACATTTTATCTCTAGCATGCATTGTATGTTGGTCTCGTCCTTTGTCACGGGAAGCCGGAAGGTCCATATCACCTTCTTAATTGTACACATGGGGCACTGCGCCCCTAAATGCGCAAGTAAGAAGAGATAATTTTCCGGGCTCTCGTGTCCGTAAAATGCATTCATATCATGCATCGCATAAGCATCTCTTCATAATATCATAATGAACATATCGTTCCTGCATTTGTCCGTTATCATATTCCAGCCTCACATTTTGCATGAGTCATTGCATCATCATATGCGTTCAACATACTTTTTGTTTGCTCATACATGATCCTTGTATTTTCCTCTACAAAACAAAAACAAAAAAAAGGGAAGTACGAAAATTCACGCTGCATTCTTAGTTGCATATATTCGGTACCATGAGCCAACCATGTTGAGATCATAAACCCATTTCACTTAAAAACAAAATGATTGAACATGGTACCTAATGCATGTTTAACTAAGAAAGGATGTTTCTTCGGGCATCTCAATTTCATAATTACATTTTCCATGCATAGCTTAAAGTATGCCCGAGTCATTCATCCCTACGAGATGTTGTTGAAGTATTGGCGATCAGAATTGCCATTCCTTGGATTACGGGGTTGAACCAAGCTCATGCTTTTACAAAAAGGTTCATCAAGTCAAGTTGAAATATGGAAGTAACCGTCTTGCAAAATTGGGGCAAAAGATGAATCGAGTCACATCACTGCTTCGTCTACTGCCAAACATATTTAGGATTGTTTATGTCCTTGTTACTTCTAGTTTCACCTTGACAAAGATGTCATGGACCATGTTGAAAATCTAAATTGATTCAACCCCATATCCTGCGTAAAAATTCGCAATACTTCAACTGTACATCATTCGCATACATCCATGCTTTTCATTGGTTGCATTGCTCATTGCATTCTTTCCTTGAAAAATAAAATAAAATAAAATAAAATGAACTTAATCGTTATTATAAAAAAAAAAAAAAAAAAAAAAACACGCTTTACGGCGCCCCTACCAAACCCGTGCTAGAGCTAGAGTAATGGGTGAAGTAGAGAAGGTGCAAGAGCAGATGAAGGCCGACATGGAGGCCATGAAAGGGCAAATGGCCACAATGATGGAGGCCATAATAAGCATGAAGAAGATAATAGAAGCCAATGCGGTTATAGTTGCCGCTACTAGCGCTATTGCTAAGGTGAACCCGATGCTCCCATCTGGCCTCAAGCAAATGAATCATCCAACCTCAAATATGGTAGGCAAAGATTTGGGAAGTACGGATGACCCCATGATGTGCAAATTCAAAACAAGCACGCCTTCCCGCCATATGGCTTGCCTCCCAAACTATACGCCACCCAAAGTGGCGTACACTCCCAATAAGAATGTCAATAACTCCACTCCTATACCCATTGAGAGCCAACAACCCCAAACTGATCATGCACATGTCTCTTAATCCGTGGGGGGGACACATGAAATTCCCCACCACAATCTAGCCGACTTCGAGCCTTGCCTCGGATATGCCACGGAAGGGCAAGCAGTTGGTGGTATACCCCTACAAAACCCTTTGGAAGGCCCTCAGTATCACCCACAACTACACCTCTTGCATTCCACGACAAGTAAAAACCCTCATGCTATGGCAGAAATGGGAAAGTTGGATCATCTAGAGGAAAGGCTCAGGGCCATTGAAGGAGGTGAAGATTATGCCTTTGCTAACCTAAAAGAGTTGTTCCTAGAACCCAATATCATCACCCCTCCCAAGTTCAAGGTGCTGGACCTTGACAAGTACAAGGGGACTACTTGTCCCAAGAACCATCTAAAGATGTATTGTCAGAAATGGAGGAATACGCAAAAGATGAGGAATTGCTAATACATTCCTTCCAAGAAAGTCTTACTGGGGTAGCTGTTACCTGGTACACTAACTTGGAATCTTCCCGAGTCCATTCTTGGAAGGACCTAATGGTTGCCTTTGTTAGGCAGTATCAGTACAATTTTGATATGGTTCCGGATAGGATGCAACTACAGAACATTTGCAAAAAGGGGGACGGATCTTTCAAAGAACACGCCCAAATGGTGGAGGGATCTGGCGGCCCAGGTGGTACCCCCAATGATGGAAAGGGAGACGATGATCGTGATGGTAGACACATTATCGATACTCTACTATGAAAAGACGGTGGGCTACGCACCTTCAAAGCTTTGAGGATTTGGTCTTTGCCAGTGAAAGGATCAATGTGGGTCTGAAAAAAGGCAAATTTAGTCATCCTGCTTGGACGAATGAGAAAACTGGGGCAAATGAAGAGGGTGAGAAAGAGGGAGAAACCCATGCTGTGACTGCTATTCCTATACGGCCAAGTTTCCCACCAACCCAAAAATGTCATTACTCAGCCAATAACAAACCTCCTTACCCACCACCCAGTTATCCACAAAGGCCATCCCTAAATCAACCACAAAGCCTGTCTACCGCACTTCCAATGACGAAGACCACCTTTAGCACAAACAAAAAAAAACACCAACCAAGAAATGAATTTTGCAGCGAAAAGCCTGTAGGATTCACCCCAAATTCCGGTGTCATATGCTAACTTGCTCCCATATCTACTTGATAATGCAATGGTAGCCATAACCCCTGCTAGGTTCCCTCAAACCCCCATTTTTCTGAGGATATGACTCGAACGCAACATGTGCATATCGTGGGGGAGCCCTGGGGCATTCCATTGAGCACTGTATAACCCTCAGGCGTAAGGTGCAAGGTCTAATTGATGCGGGCTGGCTGAAATTTGAGGAGAATCGCGTGTAAATCCTGACATTGACAAGAGATGCCACACAGGGGGCAATTTTGAAAACTGTTGTTAGATGTCTCTAATGACTCATCAGGATTTTCAAGTGCAAGCCATTGGTCAGTTTGCTCAAGCGACCTGTGCTCTTGAGTTTGGACTTCCAAGACCGTTCAATCAGAGATTACTCGTCTTGCACGTTGGTGGGGTTGCCGTAAAACAACGAGTAAAGTTCAAAACAAATAAGTTTCAAAATAAAAAATAAAAAGGCATTTGGTTGACTGTGTTTTCAAGTAAAAATATAGACGTTCATGTGACCTCATTTTGTCTTTTTAGAAAGAAGTGAGTTATCAAGAATAAGATGTTGGACAAATGGCCTCAGTTACCTTAAGAAAAAGGGGGGTTGAATTAAGATGCAAAGACTATTCCCCAATTGAACTATCACTCTTTCTTTTTGGATTAACAATGCACATAGGGACAACCCTTCCCTTGTGTTCAAGAATCCTCTACAACAAGAGACTCTCAGTCTCTTAATCCCTTTTCAGAAGTAAGAAGAAGAGAAGAAGAAATCTCTCTTAAAAGGGATAGATTGTACAATGAAGACCAATCAAAATTCCTTATTGAATATGCAAGTGGTTGACCAAGGAACCTTTTTGAGAGGATAAGACATTTCAGTTCATAAATACTCTTGATCTTTCGAGAAGATAAAACTGTTTAGGCAATAAAAACTCTCTTTAAAACATTTGAATGGCCGTTCATAAAACATTTGAATAGATATGTCTCTTGGAAATTATTTTCTGAAAATCCCCTCTGGTAATCAATTACAAGACTTATGTAATCGATTACAGGTTTTAAAAATTTGAATTAAAACATTTTCAACTAATGGTAATCGATTACTAGAGAGCAAATCTCAATTTGAAATGATAGAATTCTTTGGTCAAACCTTTTGTTTGTTTCAATTTGAAAACTTATTCCTAAAGATTCTAAGAGATCAAACTTGATAATATATCTTGACTTTCTTGGATTCTTGTCGTGAATAAAACTTAGAAGCATTTGATCCTTTAGCATCATCAAGACATCAAAACATCTTGCTTCTACATAGGAGTCATTTGACTTAATCCATCAACTGAAAGATCCTTCAACTATTTCTCATCCTTGGAAAATTCTTTTTGCAAGAATCAACTGCTTCTTTCATTCTTCCTCACTACGAGGTCGTGAAAACAAGACAACACTTGGTACCTCTAAGCCCTACATTGGGGCAACGAAAGGCACCATGCAAAAACCTCAAGCGAACCTAGGGGCAGATTAGAAGTTCTCACCCAATAGGTTCCCTCCTACAAGGTCATGACGAAAGGCAACGATTGGTACCTCAAAGCCTTACACTGGGGCAATGAGGGGCACCGTCCATGAGCCTCAAGTTAACATAGGGGCCGATCAAAAGTTCTCACCCATCGATGTTTTCAACAAAAAAAGGGGGGACAAACCTTAGGATTTCGATGGATTGATTAAACATCAAATGGCTCCATTGCCGTCTCTCCAAAATGGTCAAGTGACTAAATCAAAAAGAACATACACTTTGAGGGAGTTCCCGGAGAGATTTGCAAAAGATAGGATAAGGTCGCATGAATTATCACCTCTTTCAAAAGGACAGTCAATCTATGTTTTCCAAAAAAAATCAAATCAAAATCAAAATCACAAAATAGGGAAAGAATGTCATTGTACAACTTTCCATTACATTGCATTGTTTCATATGAAGTCCGCATTTACCAAATTTCACGACAAAGGTTGCATGCATCTGCATCCCTAAAAATCATGTTAACTGCATAGATTTCCTACATCTAATGTCCAAATCTTGTGGATTTGGGATGACCAGCCCTCTCGATGAGTCGATCTCTTGCTTTCTCATAAGGGTGGACCCTTGGGTACTTGTACCTATCACTTTTAGAGGACTACACGTCCTCGCCAACAGAGGGCTGCACGCCCTCACCTTCAGAGGACTACATGTCCTCGCCTTGAGAGGGCTACACGCCCTCATCTTGGGTACTAGTTACCCTCACCGTTGAGAGGACTACACGTCCTCGCCTTGAGAGGACTACACGTCCTCACCATCAGAGGGCTGCACGCCCTCACCTCTAGAGGACTACATGTCCTCGCCTTGAGAGGGCTACACGCCCTCACCTTGGGTACTAGTTACCCTCACCGTTGAGAGGACTACACGTCCTCGCCTTGAGAGGACTACACGTCCTCACCATCAGAGGGTTGCACGCCCTCACCTCCAGAGGACTACATGTCCTCGCCTTGAGAGGGCTACACGTCCTCACCTTGGGTACTAGTTACCCTCACCGTCAGAGGGCTACACGCCCTCACCTTGAAAGGACTACACGTCCTCGCCAGCAGAGGGCTGCACGCCCTCACCTCCAGAGGACTACACCTCCTCGCCTTGAGAGGGCTGCACGCCCTCACCTTTAGAGGGCTACGTGTCCTCATTTTCAGTGTGCTCGACATCCACACCTTAAAAGAATTTAAGGTCCTCTGTCCTTAAATGTTTAACCGAGACTTGCACTCCCGGTTAAGGGACCAGTAGTTTCCTTTTAACGGTCCCTGGGCCACCCCCTGATATTGGAGGACGGCCAACTGCGCGAGCACAACCAGAGAGGGAGGCTATCACACAGCTACTATGCATACCGGGGCAAGATTTCACCCGTGCCGCTGCAAAGAGACGAGTGCGGATCATGCGCACCAACATGACCACTCTTACACAGATATAGATGACATTGCTACTTAGCAACATTCTGCCCAGCGACCGCAATGCCAATCTCCCCCTGCAAAAGTATCAGTTGGTCTGTGTCGTCCCGACATGGGTAAGTATGCATATGGTTCAACTGATTTCTGATACCATCTATTGTTTGCAGGGATCGCACCCACAAAGACACCCAGTGGACCCGGAAAAGTCCAACAGGGCCCTGGGGTTTCCAGCTCTGGTTACGGGCCTCTATCAATCCTACAGGGTGCCCGTACCCCCCCAGCAAGGTCACATCATCATAGATAAGTATGCACCTCCCCCAACTGATTTCTGATTTCATCTATTGTTTGCAGGGATCGCGCTTGCAAGACACCCAGTGGACCCGAAGAAGCCCAACAGGGTCTTGGAGTTGTCAAGCTCTAATTACGGGTCTCTGTCAGTTCTACAGAGTACCTGTCACCTCCAGCAAGGGCATCAGGCCCCCTACTAATCGAGCTTTCATCAAGAAGTACTGCGTCTCCAGGCAGGCGTAGGGCGAAACACCACAGCAGCCTGGGGATGGCCGGCAGCGGGCAACAGACGCACCGCCATCACCTCTAGAGTTCACCTCAGCTCATCCACAAAAAGGTTAGAGCGTTCCTTACGACCCATGGCCGACCAATAAGCGACCAAGTCCAAAGCCAAAGGTAAGCAAAGTACTAGGTCAGTGACTGACAAGTCATAACGCGTCCAGCTCAAGACGTTAAAGAAGCGCTACTAGGAGGCAACCTAGTACCTTTTAAATTTTTGCCTGCTATTTGATCACTTTTTATAGTAGGACGCACCTAGTTGCTCATGATCCTGGGAATTTAAATAAAACAAGCGCAAGCTCGGAAGGTAGTCATACCTTACAAAACATATATATGTATGTTTAGGTAGTGAAAATACCTTAGATATGCATGTATGTAAACAAAAAACACTTCACAAAATATATATATGTATGTTTAGGTAGAAAGATACCTTAGATATGCATGTATGTAAACAAAAAATACTTCACAAAATATATATGTATGTTTAGGTAGAAAGATACCTTGGATATGCATGTATATAGCAAAAATACCTTACAAAACATATATATGTATGTTTAGGTAGCAAGATACCTTGGATATGCATGTATATAGCAAAATACCTCATGAAAAAAAAAAGAGAAGAAAAAAAACAAACAAGAAAAAGAAATAAACAAATAAAAAAAAGAAAAAAAAGAGAGAAAAAAGAAAAATAAGTTGTCTAGCTGAAAAACCAACATGCTTTTGAAAAGAGATGACTTCCAACTTTTCTTTGAAGAAAAATTCGTTGATCATAGCTAGTTTTTGGAAAAAAAATGTGTGTACACCTGAAGGGTGAATGCAGTGAAATTTTCCCGGACGCCCGAAATGGACTTGGATGAATGCACAAATGGATAAAAGAACATATTTTGGAAACATTGGGTTGACTAAAATAGAGGAAATGAATCCTGAGCCCTAGCATCACATGACCATAAAAATTTGACACTTGAGTGTCCACATAGGTGCATGCGTGGCCAGTTTTGCATAAAATTTCCAAATCATCATTTTTGCATTTGTGTCATGGAAATAGTGTGGGGCATCCCTTTTATCCTTGAACCAAACCAAACCCCGACATGTATCATGTCTAGCCATTCTACAAACCTTGAGCCAAAATCCTGACTCACCATAAACCTTGACCTAGGGTGAGAATGTCAATCCTTACCCTCGGAAGCAAAAAAGAAAAGAAGGGAAATTCCCAATCAAAAAGTGGGAGAAAGCAAAAAGAAAAGAAAGGAAATTCCCAATCAAAGAGTGGGAGAAAGCAAAAAGAAAAGAAAGAAAATTCCCAACCAAAGAATGGGAGAAAGTAAAAAAGGAAGAGAAGAAAGCTCCTGGTCAAAGAAACCAGAAGAAATGTGCAGAGAGGTCTTTAGACCGGACAATATCTGAACAATACAGAATTGTCACCAAATGAACAAAAAGAAGGAAAGGAAACCGTGACCTAAAATGGTCTTCTCCCTTTAATTGCCAACCAAAATCAGTGCGCTAGCGACTTTTTCGCCCCACACTAAACAAAAACAGAAAAGGAAAAGCCAACAAAAAATCAAAAGCCAAAAACACACAAAAGCCGAAAAACCCACCAAAAGAACCAATTCCCAAGGGAAGTCCTATTGATCCATGATCACACATGTAATTTTTGATTTGATAGGAAATAATTTGCAAAGTTAAGTCATGACATATCTATGGTTCGGAATTAGGATAAAACACTTACCTGTACGAGATTGATACACTTTGAGTGGATTTCTTCTATTTTTGTCGAACCCAGTGTTTCCTCTAAATGGTCATTTAGAAACAAAATGCTAACATCCAAAATCTCATGTAAGGTTATGGGGGGATTTCATCAGCAGACTCTCCTTCCCCGGTAAACGCATTGTTTTTCACTCAAAAAAGCGTATGCTGCTCTAATCAGTTGGAATATTTATCTCTTTACTAAAGCATGTTTGCATTTTAGTAAAGAAAACACCGAGACTTTTTCAAGTCTCACAAGTTATCAAGAACTACATAGGTCTGAGTTCCTCATGGGAGGATACGTAGGAGCAAAAGCCTCGCTTTTGTCGACCACACTGCTTTCTGTTACCATGACCCAAGAGCTGGTAGCCTGCAGAGACACCTTACGGTTATCCGCACCTCGAGTGTGATTGATAAGCGGAGGCCAATATGGTCATCTGCACCCTTTCCAAAGATGTAGGCATCTTCTGGTGTAGACTTTTTCAAGTCTCACAAGTTATCTAGAACTACGTAGGTCTGAGTTCCTCATTGGAGGATACGTAGGAGCAAGAGCCTTGCTTTTGTCGGCCGCCCCATAATCTTTGTCATACTGACCCTGAGGTCATGTGACATGCACCCTTGTGTCATCCAGAGGCGGCGGGCCCGATGACACGCGAAGATACCTTACGGTTATCCGCACCCTTGTGTCATCCAGAGGCGGCGGGCCCGATGACACGCAGAGACAAAATTTGGTCATTCTGCACCCTTGTATCATCCAGAGGCGGCGGGCCCGATGATACGCGGAGATACCTTACGGTTATCCGCACCCTTTTGTCATCCAGAGGCGGCGGGCCCGATGACAAGCAGAGACAAAATTTGGTCATTCTGCACCCTAGTATCATCCAGAGGCGGCGGGCCCGATGATACGCGGAGATACCTTACGGTTATCCGCACCCTTTTGTCATCCAGAGGCGGCGGGCCCGATGACAAGCAGAGACAAAATTTGGTCATTCTGCACCCTTGTGTCATCCAGAGGCGGTGGGCCCGATGATACGCGGAGATACCTTACGGTTATCTGCACCCTTTTGTCATCCAGAGGCGGCGGGCCCGATGATACGCGGAAATACCCGAGTGGTTATCCGTAAAAACATTCTTTTGCTATCTGTAAGACAGAACGCTTGATAGCATGCAGAGACTGACATAGTCTTCTGCACCTTTTGTTCCTCCGGGAACAACAAGTTATTTACATGCGGAAATTTTATGGTCACCCGCGACTCTCGTCAACCGAGAGGAGCGAAATTAGTGTCATACCCTAATTTTCGTCCGGGGACCTTTGCTTGATGACATGCGACCTTTCTTTGGTCCTTGTGAGGTGCTTGGCACCCATCATTAGGCGATTTGTGAAATTCCGGGAACGACAAGTCATGGTCACCCGCGACTCTCGTCAACCGAGAGGAGCGAAATTAGTGTCATATACCAATTTTCGTCCGGGGACCTTTGCTTGATGACATGCGACCTTTCTTTGGTCCTTGTGAGGTGCTTGGCACCCATCATTAGGCAATTTGTGAAAATCCGGGAACAACAAGTCATTTGCATGTGGAGATTTTACGGTCACCCGCGACTCTCGTCAAATCGAGAGGAACGAAATTAGTGTCTTATCTTTACTTTCCTTTTATCTCCAATAAAAGACAAGTAAAGAGGGGCAACTGTCATACCCTAATTTCGTCCGGGGACCTTTGCTTGATGACATGCGACCTTTCTTTGGTCCTTGTGAGGTGCTTGGCACCCATCATTAGGCAATTTGTGAAATTCCAGGACATGCCGGAAAACCAAAAAATATTGATGCACAATCCGTAAGTTTCCATGACACACCGGAAATCAAATGGAAGCATCGTTGCATAATTAAGTGAGATTCCGTAACATTCCGTAAGTCAAAAAGGGGATGATTATGTAATCCGCAAGGTTCCGTAACATTACGGAAAGAAAACAAGTATCGTTACGAGATTCGTAAGTTTCCGTAACTTTACGAAAAAAGAATCACCAAAAAAGGTAAGGGGGGTGAACTTATCAAGATAGGGGTGTAAATAGAAATTCAAATCTAGGCCCTTCCAGAACATTTTGGAAGTTGGGTTGCTTAAGGAGGAAGCAACTGGGCGGCAAGCTCCTCCACGTTTTTGAAAAATGGTTTTCGGGGCTTCCGCGGCTTCCGTAATACTTCCGTAAAATTTCCGAAAACTTTGGGTAAGCATATTCCACTTAACATTGGTGAAAGGGAAGAGAAAAAAGATGAAAATCAAATTCGAAAACAGTTCCGTAAGGCTTCCGTAACTTTTCCGTAAAATACGAAAAGGGGGGTGAACTTAGTAATTCGGGTGCGCTTAGAAATCTTCTTCATTAAGTCTTTGGGCGGCAAGCACCTCCCTTTTTTTCTATAAATAGGGGAGGGGGGAGCTGTTTCAAAATGTTCAAGACCCCTTTGGCTATGCATTTCGGCTATTTTGGGCAAAAAACACGTTTTCGTGAAGAAAAATCAAGTCGAAGTACTTCCGTAACGCTTCCGTAAGCGATTCTGTGGAAATTCTTCATCGTTCTTCGTCGTTCTTCACCGTTCTTCATCCGTTCTTCGTTCGTTCTTCGTTCTTCAACGGGTAAGTTTTCGAATCCGAGACTTTCAATTCATTTCTTGTTTTGTGTACTTTCACTTTAATTTCGTTTACTTTCAGTTTTCTTTTCTTCCGTTTTTAACGTGCTTTAACCATTTATTTAAGCCGTTTTCTCGTCTAATAAATGATAAAATGAATTTCAACCGATCATTTGTGTTGTAATCTCGTTTAATCACTGTTAAAACGAAATCTAACCGATCGTTCACGCTATAACCTCGGTTAAACCAAAAAAAGTAAAATAATAATAAAATAATCAAAATATCTTGAAAAATAATAATAAAATAATCAAAATATCTTTGAATAAAATAATAAAAAAAATCAATCGGACGTTTTTCTTTGGAAGTTTCCTTGAATGAATTGATTAATAACCAAAGTGAAACTAAGACTAAAATCAACTCACAAATCAAGTTTTTTTTCCGAAAAATCACTAAAAACCGTTTTAAGGTCCAACGCCTTAAACGGTCCTCTTTGCTTTTATCGGTTAACATGGACCGTTCAAAAGCATAAAATCAACATGTGACTTTACCGCTTTTGCAAGAACTACGTAGGTCTGATTTCCTCATCGCAATTGAGGATACGTAGGAGCAAAAGCCCCGCTTTTGTCGACCACCCCAAGAGATCGTTAATGGTCCAAATGCCTTAACGTTTCTCTCCTTTCAAAAACAAGAGATCGTTAATGGTCCAACGCCTTAACGTTTCTCTCCTTTCAAAATCAAAAGACCGTTTAATGGTCCAACACCTTAAATGACCTTTTGTTCAATAAAAACATATTTTACAAAAAAGACAAAAAACAAACTTAAACCAAACACTTTGTTCCGAAAGAACTACGTAGGTCTGATTTTCTCATCCCAAATTGAGGAATACGTAGGAGCAAAGGGAAACACCCTTGTCGACCACAAAAAAGAAAAAATATAAAAAGGGTATAAAGGATATAAGGACATAAAAGGGAACGTAAAAATCAAAGTCATGTTTGCACATTCGATTAAAGGCTGCCGTCCCTTGGGGCGGACGTGTGGGGTGCCAATACCTTCCCCGTGCGTAAATACAACTCCCGAACCTTTCACTTAAAAGTTCGTAGATCGCGTCTTTTCTGGTTTTTCCGACATTTTCCTCAAATAAACGTTGGTGGCGACTCCGCGCGTATTCCTTTCGTGGAACACGCATCCCGCGAGTCACGCGTCGCCCTCCCGCCGAAGGGTAGGTTGCGACACTTTTCACACGGAGGTTCGATTCAAGCACATCACATATGGAGACGCCAGAAATTGAACCACGGAAGATCTCGAGAAATTCAAATGGTCATAACTTTTCACACGGAGGTCCCATTCAAGCACATCATATATCGAGACGCTCGAAATTGAACAACGAAATCTCTCGAGAAATTCAAATGGTCATAAATTATCACACGGAGGTCCGATTCAGGCGCATCAATTATCGAGACGCTCGAAATTGAACAACGGAAGCTCTGGAGAAATTTAAATGATCATAAATTTTCACTCGGATGTCCGATTCAGGCGCATCATATATCGAGACGCTCGAAATTGAAAAAACGAAATCTCTCGAGAAATTCAAATGGTCATAAGTTATCACACGGAGGTTCGATTCAGGAACATCACATATCGAGACGCTCAAAATTGAACAACGGAAGCTCTTGAGAAATTGAAATTGTCACAACTTTTCACTCGGATGTCCGATTAAGGCACATCAGATATCGAGACGCTCGAAATTAAACAACTGAAGCCCTCGAGAAATTAAAATTGTCATAACTTTCCACTCGGATGTCCGATTAAGGCGCATCATATATCGAGACGCTCGAAATTGAACAATGGAAGCTCTCGAGAAATTCAAATGGTCATAAATTATCAAACGGAGGTCCGATTCAGGCGCATCATATATCGAGACGCTCGAAATTGAACAACGGAAGCTCTGGAGAAATTTAAATGATCATAAATTTTCACTCGGATGTCCGATTCAGGCGCATCATATATCGAGACGCTCGAAATTGAAAAAACGAAATCTCTCGAGAGATTCAAATGGTCATAAGTTATCACACGGAGGTCCGATTCAAGCACATCACATATGGAGACGCCCGAAATTTAACCACGGAAGATCTCGAGAAATTCAAATGGTCATAACTTTTCACACGGAGGTCCGATTCAAGTACGTCATATATCGAGACGCTCGAAATTGAACAACGAAATCTCTCGAGAAATTCAAATGGTCATAAGTTATCACACGGAGGTCCGATTCAGGAACATCACATATCGAGACGCTCAAAATTGAACAACGGAAGCTCTTGAGAAATTTAAATGATCATAAATTTTCACTCGGATGTCCGATTCAGGCGCATCACATATCGAGACGCTCGAAATTGAACAACGAAATCTCTCTAGAAATTCAAATGGTCATAAGTTATCACACGGAGGTCCGATTCAGGAACATCACATATCGAGACGCTCGAAATTGATCAACGGAAGCTCTCGAGAAATTGAAATTGTCACAACTTTTCACTCGGATGTCCGATTCAGGCACATCAGATATCGAGACGCTCGAAATTAAAAAACGGAACCTCTCGAGAAATTCAAATAGTCATAACTTTTCACATGGAGGTCCGATTCAAGTACGTCATATATCGAGACGCTGGAAATTGAACCACGGTAGATCTCGAGAAATTCAAATGGTCATAACTTTTCACACGGAGGTCCAATTCAAGCACATCATATATCGAGACGCTCGAAATTGAACAATGAAATATCTCGAGAAATTCAAATGGTCATAAATTACCACACGGAGGTCTGATTCAGGAACATCATATATCGAGACGCTCGAAATTAAAAAACGGAACCTCTCGAGAAATTCAAATAGTCATAACTTTTCACACGGAGGTCCGATTCAAGCACATCACATATGGAGACGCCCGAAATTGAACCACGGAAGATCTCGAGAAATTCAAATGGTCATAACTTTTCACACGGAGGTCCGATTCAAGTACGTCATATATCGAGACGCTCGAAATTGAACAACGAAATCTCTCGAGAAATTCAAATGGTCATAAGTTATCACACGGAGGTCCGATTCAGGAACATCACATATCGAGACGCTCGAAATTGAACAACGGAAGCTATCGAGAAATTGAAATTGTCATAACTTTTCACTCGGATGTCCGATTCAGGCACATCAGATATCGAGACGCTCGAAATTAAAAAACGGAACCTCTCGAGAAATTCAAATAGTCATAACTTTTCACACTGAGGTCTGATTCAAGCACATCATATATCGAGACGCTCGAAATTGAACAACGAAATCTCTCGAGAAATTCAAATGGTCATAACTTTTCACATGGAGGTCCGATTCAAGCACATCACATATGGAGACGCCAGAAATTTAACCACGGTAGATCTCGAGAAATTCAAATGGTCATAACTTTTCACACGGAGGTCCAATTCAAGTACGTCATATATCGAGACGCTCGAAATTGAACAACGAAATCTCTCTAGAAATTCAAATGGTCATAAGTTATCACACGGAGGTCCGATTCAGGAACATCACATATCGAGACGCTCGAAATTGAACAACGGAAGCTCTCGAGAAATTGAAATTGTCACAACTTTTCACTCGGATGTCCGATTCAGGCACATCAGATATCGAGACGCTCGAAATTAAAAAACGGAACCTCTCGATAAATTCAAATAGTTTTAACTTTTCACATGGAGGTCCGATTCAAGCAAATCACATATGGAGACGCCCGAAATTTAACCACGGAAGATCTCGAGAAATTCAAATAGTTATAACTTTTAACACGGAGGTCCAATTCAAGCACATCATATATCGAGACGCTCGAAATTGAACAACGAAATCTCTCGAGAAATTCAAATGGTCATAAGTTATCACACAGAGGTCCGATTCAGGAACATCACATATCGAGACGCTCAAAATTGAACAACGGAAGCTCTTGAGAAATTCAAATTGTCACAACTTTTCACTCGGATATCCGATTCAGGCACATCAGATATCGAGACGCTCGAAATTAAACAATGGAAGCTCTCGAGAAATTAAAATTGTCATAACTTTCCACTCGGATGTCCGATTCAAGCGCATCATATATTGAGACGCTCGAAATTAAACAATGGAAACTCTCGACAATTTAAAATTGTCATAACTTTTCACTCGGATGTCCGATTCAGGCACATCAGATATCGAGACCCTCGAAATTAAAAAACGGAACCTCTCGAGAAATTCAAATAGTTATAACTTTTCACATGGAGGTCCGATTCAAGCAAATCACATATGGAGACGCCCGAAATATAACCACGGAAGATCTCAAGAAATTCAAATAGTTATAACTTTTCACACGGAGGTCCAATTCAAGCACATCATATATCGAAACGCTCGAAATTGAACAATGAAATCTCTCGAGAAATTCAAATGGTAATAAATTATCACACGGAGGTCCGATTCAGGAACATCACATATCGAGACGCTCAAAATTGAACAACGGAAGCTCTTGAGAAATTGAAATTGTCACAACTTTTCACTCGGATGTCCGATTCAAGCACATCAGATATCGAGACGCTCGAAATTAATCAACGGAAGCTCTTGAGAAATTGAAATTGTCACAACTTTTCACTCGGATGTCCGATTCAAGCACATCAGATATCGAGACGCTCGAAATTAAACAACGGAAGCTCTCGAGAAATTAAAATTGTCATAACTTTCCACTCGGATGTCCGATTCAGGCGCATCATATATCGAGACGCTCGAAATTGAACAATGGAAGCTCTCGACAATTTAAAATTGTCAGAACTTTTCACTCGGATGTCCGATTCAGGCAAATCAGATATCGAGACGCTCGAAATTAAAAAACGGAACCTCTCGAGAAATTCAAATGGTCATAACTTTTCACACGGAGGTCCGATTCAAGCACATCACATATGGAGACACTCGAAATTTAACCATGGAAGATCTCGAGAAATTCAAATGGTCATAACTTTTCACACGGAGGTCCGATTCAAGTACGTCATATATCGAGACGCTCGAAATTGAACAACGAAATCTCTCGAGAAATTCAAATGGTCATAAGTTATCACACGGAGGTCCGATTCAGGAACATCACATATCGAGACGCTCAAAATTGAACAACGGAAGCTCTTGAGAAATTGAAATTGTCACAACTTTTCACTCGGATGTCCGATTCAAGCACATCAGATATCGAGACGCTCGAAATTAAACAACGGAAGCTCTCGAGAAATTAAAATTGTCATAACTTTCCACTCGGATGTCCGATTCAGGCGCATCATATATCGAGACGCTCGAAATTGAACAATGGAAACTCTCGACAATTTAAAATTGTCATAACTTTTCACTCGGATGTCCGATTCAGGCACATCAGATATCGAGACCCTCGAAATTAAAAAACGGAACCTCTCGAGAAATTCAAATGGTCATAAGTTTTCACACGAAGGTCCGATTCAGGAATATCACATATCGAGACGCTCGAAATTGAGAAACGGAAGCTCTCGAGAAATTGAAATGGTCATAACCTTTCACTCGGATGTCCGATTCAGGCGCATAATATATCGAGACGCTCGAAATTGAACAACGGAAGCTCTCGAGAAATTCAAATGGTCATAAGTTATCACACAGAGGTCCGATTAAGGAACATCACATATCGAGACGCTCGAAATTGAACAACGGAAGCTCTCGAGAAATTCAAATAGTTATATCTTTTCACATGGAGGTCCGATTCAAGCAAATCACATATGGAGACGCCAGAAATTTAACCACGGAAGATCTCGAGAAATTCAAATGGTCATAACTTTTCACACGGAGGTCCAATTCAAGTACGTCATATATCGAGACGCTCGAAATTGAACAACGAAATCTCTCTAGAAATTCAAATGGTCATAAGTTATCACACGGAGGTCCGATTCAGGAACATCACATATCGAGACGCTCGAAATTGAACAACGGAAGCTCTCGAGAAATTTAAATAGTTATAACTTTTCACATGGAGGTCCGATTCAAGCACATCACATATGGAGACGCCCGAAATTTAACCACGGAAGATCTCGAGAAATTCAAATGGTCATAACTTTTCACACGAAGGTCCAATTCAAGTACGTCATATATCGAGACGCTCGAAATTGAACAACGAAATCTCTCTAGAAATTCAAATGGTCATAAGTTATCACACGGAGGTCCGATTCAGGCGCATCATATATCGAGACGCTCGAAATTGAACAACGGAAGCTCTAGAGAAATTTAAATGATCATAAATTTTCACTCGGATGTCCGATTCAGGCGCATCATATATCGAGACGCTCGAAATTGAAAAAACGAAATCTCTCGAGAAATTCAAATGGTCATAAGTTATCACACGGAGGTCCGATTCAAGCACATCACATATGGAGACGCCCGAAATTTAACCACGGAAGATCTCGAGAAATTCCAATGGTCATAACTTTTAACACGGAGGTCCGATTCAAGTACGTCATATATCGAGACGCTCGAAATTGAACAACGAAATTTCTCGAGAAATTCAAATGGTCATAAGTTATCACACGGAGGTCCGATTCAGGAACATCACATATCGAGACGCTCGAAATTGAACAACGGAAGCTCTCGAGAAATTCAAATAGTTATAACTTTTCACATGGAGGTCCGATTCAAGTACGTCATATATCGAGACGCTCGAAATTGAACAACGAAATCTCTCGAGAAATTCAAATGGTCATAAGTTATCACACGGAGGTCCGATTCAGGAACATCACATATCGAGACGCTCGAAATTGAACAACGGAAGCTCTCGAGAAATTCAAATAGTTATAACTTTTCACATGGAGGTCCGATTCAAGCACATCACATATGGAGACGCCCGAAATTTAACCACGGAAGATCTCGAGAAATTCAAATGGTCATAACTTTTCACACGGAGGTCCAATTCAAGTACCTCATATATCGAGACGCTCGAAATTGAACAACGAAATCTCTCTAGAAATTCAAATGGTCATAAGTTATCACACGGAGGTCCGATTCAGGCGCATCATATATCGAGACGCTCGAAATTGAACAACGGAAGCTCTAGAGAAATTTAAATGATCATAAATTTTCACTCGGATGTCCGATTCAGGCGCATCATATATCGAGACGCTCGAAATTGAAAAAACGAAATCTCTCGAGAAATTCAAATGGTCATAAGTTATCACACGGAGGTCCGATTAAAGCACATCACATATGGAGACGCCCGAAATTTAACCACGGAAGATCTCGAGAAATTCCAATGGTCATAACTTTTAACACGGAGGTCCGATTCAAGTACGTCATATATCGAGACGCTCGAAATTGAACAACGAAATCTCTCGAGAAATTCAAATGGTCATAAGTTATCACACGTAGGTCCGATTCAGGAACATCACATATCGAGACGCTCGAAATTGAACAACGGAAGCTCTCGAGAAATTCAAATAGTTATAACTTTTCACATGGAGGTCCGATTCAAGTACGTCATATATCGAGACGCTCGAAATTGAACAACGAAATCTCTCGAGAAATTCAAATGGTCATAAGTTATCACACGGAGGTCCGATTCAGGAACATCACATATCGAGACGCTCGAAATTGAACAACGGAAGCTCTCGAGAAATTCAAATAGTTATAACTTTTCACATGGAGGTCCGATTCAAGCACATCACATATGGAGACGCCCGAAATTTAACCACGGAAGATCTCGAGAAATTCAAATGGTCATAACTTTTCACACGGAGGTCCAATTCAAGTACGTCATATATCGAGACGCTCGAAATTGAACAACGAAATCTCTCGAGAAATTCAAATGGTCATAAGTTATCACACGGAGGTCCGATTCAGGAACATCACATATCGAGACGCTCGAAATTGAACAACGGAAGCTCTCGAGAAATTGAAATTGTCACAACTTTTCACTCGGATGTCCGATTCAGGCGCATCATATATCGAGACGCTCGAAATTGAAAAAATGAAATCTCTCGAGAAATTCAAATTTTCACAAGTTCTCACACGGAGGTCCGATTCAAGCACATCACATATGGAGACGCCCGAAATTTAACCACGGAAGATCTCGAGAAATTCAAATGGTCATAACTTTTCACACGGAGGTCCGATTCAAGTTCGTCATATATCGAGACGCTCGAAATTGAACAACGAAAGCTCTCGAGAAATTCAAAAGGTCATAAGTTATCACACGGAGGTCCGATTCAGGAACATCACATATCGAGACGCTCGAAATTGAACAACGGAAGCTCTCGAGAAATTGAAATTGTCATAACTTTTCACTCTGATATCCGATTCAGGCACATCAGATATCGAGACGCTCGAAATTAAAAAACGGAACCTCTCGAGAAATTCAAATTGTTATAACTTTTCACATGGAGGTCCCATTCAAGCACATCACATATGGAGACGCTCGAAATTTAACCACGAAAGATCTCGAGAAATTCAAATAGTTATAACTTTTCACACGAAGGTCCAATTCAAGCACATCATATATCGAGACGCCCGAAATTGAACAACGTAATATCTCGAGAAATTCAAATGGTCATAAATTATCACACGGAGGTCCGATTCAGGCGCATCATATATCAAGACGCTCGAAATTGAACAATGGAAGCTCTCGAGAAATTCAAATGGTCATAAATTATTACACGGAGGTCCGATTCAGGCGCATCATATATCGAGACGCTCGAAATTGAACAACGGAAGCTCTAGAGAAATTTAAATGATCATAAATTTTCACTCGGATGTCCGATTCAGGCGCATCATATATCGAGACGCTCGAAATTGAAAAAACGAAATCTCTCGAGAAATTCAAATGGTCATAAGTTATCACACGGAGGTCCGATTCAAGCACATCACATATGGAGACGCCAGAAATTTAACCACGGAAGATCTCGAGAAATTCCAATGGTCATAACTTTTAACACGGAGGTCCGATTCAAGTACGTCATATATCGAGACGCTCGAAATTGAACAACGAAATCTCTCGAGAAATTTAAATGGTCATAAGTTATCACACGGAGGTCCGATTCAGGAACATCACATATCGAGACGCTCGAAATTGAACAACGGAAGCTCTCGAGAAATTCAAATAGTTATAACTTTTCACATGGAGGTCCGATTCAAGCACATCACATATGGAGACGCCCGAAATTTAACCACGGAAGATCTCGAGAAATTCAAATGGTCATAACTTTTCACACGGAGGTCCAATTCAAGTACGTCATATATCGAGACGCTCGAAATTGAACAACGAAATCTCTCGAGAAATTCAAATGGTCATAAGTTATCACACGGAGGTCCGATTCAGGAACATCACATATCGAGACGCTCGAAATTGAACAACGGAAGCTCTCGAGAAATTGAAATTGTCACAACTTTTCACTCGAATGTCCGATTCAGGCGCATCATATATCGAGACGCTCGAAATTGAAAAAATGAAATCTCTCGAGAAATTCAAATTTTCACAAGTTCTCACACGGAGGTCCGATTCAAGCACATCACATATGGAGACGCCTGAAATTTAACCACGGAAGATCTCGAGAAATTCAAATGGTCATAACTTTTCACACGGAGGTCCGATTCAAGTTCGTCATATATCGAGACGCTCGAAATTGAACAACGTAAGCTCTCGAGAAATTCAAAAGGTCATAAGTTATCACACGGAGGTCCGATTCAGGAACATCACATATCGAGACGCTCGAAATTGAACAACGGAAGCTCTCGAGAAATTGAAATTGTCATAACTTTTCACTCGGATATCCGATTCAGGCACATCAGATATCGAGACGCTCGAAATTAAAAAACGGAACCTCTCGAGAAATTCAAATTGTTATAACTTTTCACATGGAGGTCCCATTCAAGCACATCACATATGGAGACGCCCGAAATTTAACCACGAAAGATCTCGAGAAATTCAAATAGTTATAACTTTTCACACGAAGGTCCAATTCAAGCACATTATATATCGAGACGCTCGAAATTGAACAACGAAATCTCTCGAGAAATCAAATGGTCATAAATTATCACACGGAGGTCCGATTCAGGCACATCATATATCGAGACGCTCGAAATTGAACAATGGAAGCTCTCGACAATTTAAAATTGTCATAACTTTTCACTCGGATGTCCGATTCAGGCACATCAGATATCGAGACGCTCGAAATTAAAAAACGAAACCTCTCAAGAAATTCAAATGGTCATAACTTTTCACACAGAGGTCCGATTCAAGCACATCACATATGGAGACGCCCGAAATTTAACCACGGAAGATCTTGAGAAATTCAAATGGTCATAAGTTACCACACGGAGGTCCGATTCAGGAACATCACATATCGAGACGCTCGAAATTGAACAACGGAAGCTCTTGAAAAATTGAAATTGTCACAACTTTTCACTCGGATGTCCGATTCAGGCACATCAGATATCGAGACGCTCGAAATTAAACAACGGAAGCTCTCGAGAAATTAAAATTGTCATAACTTTCCACTCGGATGTCCGATTCAAGCACATCACATATGGAGACGCTCGAAATTGAATCACGGAAGCTCTTGAGAAATTGAAATTGTCATAACTTTTCACTCGGATGTCCGATTCAGGCACATCATTTATTGAGATGCTCGAAATTGAACAACGGAAGCTCTCGAGAAATTCAAATGGTCATAAGTTATCACACGGAGGTCCGATTCAAGAGCATCACATATCGAGACGCTCGAAATTGAACAACGGAAGCTCTCGAGAAATTGAAATTGTCACAACTTTTCACTCGGATGTCCGATTAAGGCACATCAGATATCGAGACGCTCGAAATTAAACAACGGAAGCACTCGAGAAATTTAAATTGTCATAGCTTTCCACTCGGATGTCCGATTCAAGCACATCACATATGGAGACGCTCGAAATTGAATCACGGAAGCTCTTGAGAAATTGAAATTGTCATAACTTTTCACTCGGATGTCCGATTCAGGCACATCATTTATTGAGATGCTCGAAATTGAACAACGGAAGCTCTCGAGAAATTCAAATTGTCATAAGTTATCACACGGAGGTCCGATTCAAGAACATCACATATCGAGACCCCTCGAAATTGAACAACGGAAGCTCTCGAGAAATTCAAATAGTTATAACTTTTCACATGGAGGTCCGATTCAAGCACATCACATATGGAGACGCTCGAAATTTAACCACGGAAGATCCTGAGAAATTCAAATGGTCATAATTTTTCACACGGAGGTCCAATTCAAGCACGTCATATATCGAGACGCTCGAAATTGAACAACGAAATCTCTCGAGAAATCAAATGGTCATAAGTTATCACACGGAGGTCCGATTCAGGCGCATCACATATCGAGACGCTTGAAATTGAACAATGGAAGCTCTCGACAATTTAAAATTGTCGTAACTTTTCACTCGGATGTCCGATTCAGGCACATCAGATATCGAGACGCTCGAAATTAAAAAACGGAACCTCTCGAGAAATTCAAATAGTTATAACTTTTCACACGAAGGTCCGATTCAAGCACATCACATATGGAGACGCCCGAAATTTAACCATAGAAAATCTTGAGAAATTCAAATGGTGATAAGTAATCACACGGAGGTCCGATTCAGGAACATCACATATCGATACGCTCGAAATTGAACAACGGAAGCTCTTGAGAAATTGAAATTGTCACAACTTTTCACTCGGATGTCCGATTCAGGCACAACAGATATTGAGACGCTCGAAATTAAACAACGGAAGCTCTCGAGAAATTAAATTGTCATAACTTTCCACTCGGATGTCCGATTCAGGCGCATCATATATCGAGACGCTCGAAATTGAAATATGGAAGCTCTCGACAATTTAAAATTGTCATAACTTTTCACTCGGATGTCCGATTCAGGCACATCAGATATCGAGACGCTCGAAATTAAAAAACGGAACCTCTCGAGAAATTGAAATAGTCATAACTTTTCACATGGAGGTCCGATTCAAGTACGTCATATATCGAGACGCTCGAAATTGAACCACGGAAGATCTCGAGAAATTCAAATGGTCATAACTTTGCAAACGGACGTCCAATTCAAGCACATCATATATCGAGACGCTCGAAATTGAACAACGTAATATCTCGAGAAATTCAAATGGTCATAAATTATCACACGGAGGTCCGATTCAGGGGCATCATATATCAAGACGCTCGAAATTGAACAATGGAAGCTCTCGAGAAATTCAAATGGTCATAAATTATCACACGGAGGTCCGATTCAGGCGCATCATATATCGAGACGCTCGAAATTGAACAACGGAAGCTCTAGAGAAATTTAAATGATCATAAATTTTCACTCGGATGTCCGATTCAGGCGCATCATATATCGAGACGCTCGAAATTGAAAAAACGAAATCTCTCGAGAAATTCAAATGGTCATAAGTTATCACACGGAGGTCCGATTCAAGCACATCACATATGGAGACGCCCGAAATTTAACGACGGAAGATCTCGAGAAATTCCAATGGTCATAACTTTTAACACGGAGGTCCGATTCAAGTACGTCATATATAGAGACGCTCGAAATTGAACAACGAAATCTCTCGAGAAATTCAAATGGTCATAAATTATCACACGGAGGTCCGATTCAGGCACACCATATATCGAGACGCTCGAAATTGAACAATGGAAGCTCTCGAGAAATTCAAATGGTCATAAATTATCACACGGAGGTCCGATTCAGGCGCATCATATATCGAGACGCTCGAAATTGAACAACGGAAGCTCTAGAGAAATTTAAATGATCATAAATTTTCACTCGGATGTCCGATTCAGGCGCATCATATATCGAGACGCTCGAAATTGAAAAAACGAAATCTCTCGAGAAATTCAAATGGTCATAAGTTATCACACGGAGGTCCGATTCAAGCACATCACATATGGAGACGCCCGAAATTTAACCACGGAAGATCGCGAGAAATTCCAATGGTCATAACTTTTAACACGGATGTCCGATTCAAGTATGTCATATATCGAGACGCTCGAAATTGAACAACGAAATCTCTCGAGAAATTCAAATGGTCATAAATTATCACACGGAGGTCCGATTCAGGCACATCATATATCGAGACGCTCGAAATTGAACAATGGAAGATCTCGAGAAATTCCAATGGTCATAACTTTTAACACGGAGGTCCGATTCAAGAACATCACATATCGAGACGCTCGAAATTGAACAACGGAAGCTCTCGAGAAATTCAAATAGTTATAACTTTTCACATGGAGGTCCTATTCAAGCACATCACATATGGAGACGCCCGAAATTTAACCACGGAAGATCTCGAGATTTTCAAATGGTCATAACTTTTCACACGGAGTTCCAATTCAAGTACGTCATATATCGAGACGCTCGAAATTGAACAACGAAATCTCTCGAGAAATTCAAATGGTCATAAGTTATCACACGGAGGTCCGATTCAGGAACATCACATATCGAGACGCTCGAAATTGAACAACGGAAGCTCTCGAGAAATTCAAATAGTTATAACTTTTCACATGGAGGTCCGATTCAAGCACATCACATATGGAGACGCTCGAAATTAAAAAAGGGAACCTCTCGAGAAATTCAAATTGTTATAACTTTTCACATGGAGGTCCGATTCAAGCACATCAAATATGGAGACGCCCGAAATTTAACCACGGAAGATCTCGAGAAATTCAATTGGTTATAACTTTTCACACGGAGGTCCAATTCAGGCACATCATATATCGAGACGCTCGAAATTTAACAACAAAATCTCTCGAGAAATCAAATGGTCATAAATTATCACACAGAGGTCCGATTCAGGCACATCATATATCGAGACGCTCGAAATTGAACAATGGAAGCTCTCGACCATTTAAAATTGTCATAACTTTTCACTCGGATGTCCGATTCAGGAACATCAGATATCGAGACGCTCGAAATTAAAAAACGAAACCTCTCGAGAAATTCAAATGGTCATAACTTTTCACACGGAGGTCCGATTCAAGCACATCACATATGGAGACGCCCGAAATTTAACCACGGAAGATCTTGAGAAATTCAAATGGTCATAAGTTATCACACGGAGGTCCGATTCAGGAACATCACATATCGAGACGCTCGAAATTGAACAACGGAAACTCTTGAGAAATTGAAATTGTCACAACTTTTCACTCGGATGTCCGATTCAGGCACATCAGATATCGAGACACTCGAAATTAAACAAAAGAAGCTCTCGAGAAATTAAAATTGTCATAACTTTCCACTCGGATGTCCGATTCAGGTGCATCATATATCGAGACGCTCGAAATTGACCAATGGAAGCTCTCGACAATTTAAAATTGTCATAACTTTTCACTCGGATGTCCGATTCAGGCACATCAGATATCGAGACGCTCGAAATTAAAATCGGAACCTCTCGAGAAATTCAAATAGTCATAACTTTTCACACGGAGGTCCGATTCAAGTACGTCATATATCGAGACACTCGAAATTGAACAACGGAAGCTCTAGAGAAATTTAAATGATCATAAATTTTCACTCGGATGTCCGATTCAGGCGCATCATATATCGAGACGCTCGAAATTGAAAAAATGAAATCTCTCGAGAAATTCAAATTTTCACAAGTTCTCACACGGAGGTCCGATTCAAGCACATCACATATGGAGACGCCCGAAATTTAACCACGGAAGATCTCGAGAAATTCAAATGGTCATAACTTTTCACACGGAGGTCCGATTCAAGTTCGTCATATATCGAGACGCTCGAAATTGAACAACGAAAGCTCTCGAGAAATTCAAAAGGTCATAAGTTATCACACGGAGGTCCGATTCAGGAACATCACATATCGAGACGCTCGAAATTGAACAACGGAAGCTCTCGAGAAATTGAAATTGTCATAACTTTTCACTCGGATATCCGATTCAGGCACATCAGATATCGAGACGCTCGAAATTAAAAAACGGAACCTCTCGAGAAATTCAAATTGTTATAACTTTTCACATGGAGGTCCCATTCAAGCACATTACATATGGAGACGCCCGAAATTTAACCACGGAAGATCTCGAGAAATTCAAATAGTTATAACTTTTCACACGAAGGTCCAATTCAAGCACATTATATATCGAGACGCTCGAAATTGAACAACGAAATCTCTCGAGAAATTCAAATGGTCATAAATTATCACACGGAGGTCCGATTCAAGTACGTCATATATCGAGACGCTCAAAATTGAACAACGAAATCTCTCGAGAAATTCAAATTGTCATAAGTTATCACACGGAGGTCCGATTCAGGAACATCACATATCGAGACGCTCAAATTGAACAACGGAAGCTCTTGGGAATTTGAAATTGTCACAACTTTTCACTCGGATGTCCGATTCAGGCACATCAGATATCGAGACACTCGAAATTGAACAACGAAATCTCTCGAGAAATTCAAATGGTCATAAATTATCACAAGGAGGTCCGATTCAGGCGCATCATATATCGAGACGCTCGAAATTGAACAACGGAAGCTCTGGAGAAATTTAAATGATCATAAATTTTCACTCGGATGTCCGATTTAGGCGCATCATATATCGAGACGCTCGAAATTGAAAAAACGAAATCTCTCGAGAAATTTAAATTTTCACAAGTTCTCACACGGAGGTCCGATTCAAGCACGTCACATATGGAGACGCTCGAAATTTAACCACGGAAGATCTCGAGAAATTCAAATGTTCATAACTTTTCACACGAAGGTCCGATTCAAGTTCGTCATATATCGAGACGCTCGAAATTGAACAACGAAAGGTCTCAAGAAATTCAAAAGGTCATAAGTTATCACACGGAGGTCCGATTCAGGAACATCACATATCAAGACGCTCGAAATTGAACAACCGAAGCTCTCGAGAAATTGAAATTGTCATAACTTTTCACTCGGATATCCGATTCATGCAAATCAGATATCGAGACGCTCGAAATTAAAAAACTGAACCTCTCAAGAAATTCAAATTGTTATAACTTTTCACATGGAGGTCCCATTCAAGCACATCACATATGGAGACGCCCGAAATTTAACCACGGAAGACCTCGAGATATTCAAATAGTTATAACTTTTCACACGGAGGTCCAATTCAAGCACATTATATATCGAGACGCTCGAAATTGAACAACGAAATCTCTCGAGAAATTCAAATGGTCATAAATTATCACACGGAGGTCCAATTCAGGCGCATCATATATCGAGACGCTCGAAATTGAACAATGGAAGCTCTCGAGAAATTCAAATGGTCATAAATTATCACAAGGAGGTCCGATTCAGGCGCATCATATATCGAAACGCTCGAAATTGAACACTGGAAGCTCTCGAGAAATTCAAATGGTCATAAATTATCACACGGAGGTCCGATTCATTCGCATCATATATGAAGACGCTCGAAATTGAACAACGGAAGCTCTCGAGAAATTGAAATTGTCAAAACTTTTCACTCGGATGTCCGATTCAGGCACATCAGATATCGAGACGCTCGAAATTAAAAAACGGAACCTCTCGAGAAATTCAAATGGTCATAACTTTTCACACGGAGGTCCGATTAACGCACATAACATATGGAGACGCCCGAAATTTAACCACGGAAGATCTCGAGAAATTCAAATGGTCATAACTTTTCACACGGAGGTCCGATTCAAGTACGTCATATATCGAGACGCTCAAAATTGAACAACGAAATCTCTCGAGAAATTCAAATTGTCATAAGTTATCACACGGAGGTCCGATTCAGGAACATCACATATCGAGACGCTCGAAATTGAACAACGGAAGCTCTTGGGAATTTGAAATTGTCACAACTTTTCACTCGGATGTCCGATTCAGGCACATCAGATATCGAGACACTCGAAATTGAACAACGAAATCTCTTGAGAAATTCAAATGGTCATAAATTATCACAAGGAGGTCCGATTCAGGCGCATCATATATCGAGACGCTAGAAATTGAACAACGGAAGCTCTGGAGAAATTTAAATGATCATAAATATTCACTCGGATGTCCGATTCAGGCGCATCATATATCGAGACGCTCGAAATTGAAAAAACGAAATCTCTCGAGAAATTTAAATTTTCACAAGTTCTCACACGGAGGTCCGATTCAAGCACGTCACATATGGAGACGCTCGAAATTTAACCACGGAAGATCTCAAGAAATTCAAATGGTCATAACTTTTCACACGGAGGTCCGATTCAAGTACGTCATATATCG
The DNA here is from genome assembly GCF_004193775.1 of Glycine soja. Classification (NCBI taxonomy): domain Eukaryota; kingdom Viridiplantae; phylum Streptophyta; class Magnoliopsida; order Fabales; family Fabaceae; genus Glycine; species Glycine soja. The sequence goes on from NW_021143658.1 coordinate 29,540, forward strand.
AGACGCTCGAAATTGAACAACGAAATCTCTCGAGAAATTCAAATGGTCATAAGTTATCACACGGAGGTCCGATTCAGGAACATCACATATCGACACGCTCGAAATTGAACAACGGAAGCTCTGGAGAAATTTAAATGATCATAAATTTACACTCGGATGTCCGATTCAGGCGCATCATATATCGAGACGCTCGAAATTGAAAAAACAAAATGTCTCGAGAAATTTAAATTTTCACAAGTTCTCACACGGAGGTCTGATTCAAGCACGTCACATATGGAGACGCCCGAAATTTAACCACGGAAGATCTCGAGAAATTCAAATGGTCATAACTTTTCACACGGAGGTCCGATTCAAGTACGTCATATATCGAGACGCTCGAAATTGAACAACGAAATCTCTCGAGAAATTCAAATGGTCATAAGTTATCACACGGAGGTCCGATTCAGGAACATCATATATCGAGACGCTCGAAATTGAACAACGGAAGCTCTCGAGAAATTGAAATTGTCATAACTTTTCACTCGGATATCTGATTCAGGCACATCAGATATCGAGACGCTCGAAATTAAAAAACGGAACCTCTCGAGATATTCAAATAGTTACAACTTTTCACATGGAGGTTCGATTCAAGCACATCACATATGGAGACGCATGAAATTTAACCACGGAAGATCTCGAGAAATTCAAATAGTTATAACTTTTCACACGGAGGTCCAATTCAAGCAAATCATATATCGAGACGCTCGAAATTGAACAACGAAATCTCTCGAGAAATTCAAATGGTCATAAATTATCACACGGAGGTCCGATTCAGGCGCATCATATATCGAGACGCTCGAAATTGAACAATGGAAGCTCTGGAGAAATTTAAATGATCATAAATTTTCACTCGGATGTCCGATTCAGGCGCATCATATATCGAGACGCTCGAAATTGAAAAAACGAAATCTCTCGAGAAATTTAAATTTTCACAAGTTCTCACACGGAGGTCCGATTCAAGCACGTCACATATGGAGACGCTCGAAATTTAACCACGGAAGATCTCGAGAAATTCAAATGGTCATAACTTTTCACACGAAGGTCCGATTCAAGTTCGT